>NW_006408529.1:37471786-37483777 GCF_000296735.1 Chrysochloris asiatica | reverse complement strand
TTTGGCAGCAGTTGCTGACTCTTTTCGTGTAATGTAGGGGGACAAAGAGTCCTCCAATAGCAGAAGAGGCTATGTGACAGCCAAACACCAGTCGGTTAGAAAACAAGACTAAAATAAAAATAAAAAACAAAAGCGGAGTCCTCCAATAGCAGAAGGGACGCTATGTGACAGCCAAGCAACACCAGTCGGGTAGAAACCAAAACCAAAATCAAAATAAAAAAACAAAAGCGATAATGAGAGAAAAACAAAGCAAAACAACAACAACAAAAAAAACAAAACAGAAAAAAAAAAAAAAACAATGGGGAAAAAGAAAAAAGGGGGGGAGGGGCAGAAGAAAGATAAGAAAAAAGCGTAGTTTAATGTAAGTAAGTCTTTAATGTTCTCTAAGTCCCTTCTGAGCTCTTCTCCTTGTTGGTATGCTGTGGAGTCGATCGTGACCCACAGCGACCGAGTATAGGGTTTCCAAGGAGCAACTGATGGGCTCAAACTACAGTCCTTGCAGTTCAAAAGGCTTTGCAGTCAGCCACAGCAGGACTGCTTTGTTATTGGTGGCAAACAACTACTCAAGGGTGTGTCAGTTTGGGCTGGACTGTGCTCTTGAATAAGGCAGGCTCTAATCACACACACAAAAAAAGAAAAACAAGGGGGGAAGGGCAGAAGAAAGAGAGAGAAAAAGTGTAGCTTAATGTAAATAAGGCTTTAGTGTCCTAACTCTCTTTCAGCCCCTTCTGAGCTCTTCTCCTTGTTGATATGCTGTGGAGTTGATTGTGACCCACAGCGACCCAGTATAAGGCTTCCAAGGGCAGCTGGTGAGCTCAAATCATATTCCTTACAGTTCAAAAGGCTTTGCAGTCTGGCTCATTAACCCACAGAACCACAGTAGGACTGCTTTGTTATTGGTGGTAAACAACTAATCAAGGGCGTCTCAGCTTGGGCTGGCCTGCACCTTGATGGGCGGGCCTGGGGCTCAGAGGATGGGCAGAGGGCTGGCCTAGACCGAAGAAGTGGAAGGCAGGGGTAGTGGCTGCAGGCAGATGGCGTGGCTATGTCTGATGATGTCTACAATGCGTCTCTCTGTCTCCCTGTGCCGTGAGCACCCCAATTTGCCCTATATCCACGCCGACAATGCCCAACGTGGCAATGAGGCCCCCCCCTGGGATGGACCACGCTAGTTCCTGTGGCCCCGCTACCTCTCCAGGAGCGTCTGCCCTCTAAACGGGTCCGCTCAAGCCCTGCGCTGCAAGTTCTGCAATGGGCAGGGCAGTCCCTGGGGTGGGAGCTGAGTGCAGGCGGGTGGAAGCTCAAAATGCTTATAACTCCTCAGCAGTTTGATTTTTTTAAAAAAGCAAACTCATAATATTAAAGCCTAATGTTTTATGTTTTCCCAAAGGTTGTCTGTCTATCAGGCGGGGGCCTCCCCTGTGCGATACCACCCCCAAAATTCTCCAGAGCCCACGTACCTGTGCTGCCCTGTCAGGGAAGCGCCGGAAGTTGAAAATTGTTACATCTTTAAAAACAATCTGAGTTGTTAATTGGATCATTCAAGAAGAGTTCATATATATATATATGAGTTATTAGAGTACAGGTACTTCCTATGAATTAAGCACTGTTCTTGGGATTGCATTTTTGCTAGTTTACTTAATAAATTCTTTTGAGAAAAAAAAAAAGGGAAAAATTAAGGCAAACTGAGACCTTAATTGAATGACTTTGGAGTTCTGAAGAGTTATTAGTACATCCTTCACAAGTACCTCCACTGCCTCTGATACAGGTAGTCCCTGGTTATAAATATCTAACTAAAGGACAATTCATACTTGCCTTTTTTTAAAAAAATGTTTTATTGTTAATTATGCAATCGTTTACTTGGGATAACATTAGCTTTACATTCATCCTATCTTATATTGTTTCATTTCCATGGTTACAGTCCCCCCCATGCATCATCAACCAACCAAAGAATATACTCTGCAAGCTCCCCCCCCCCCCCCCCCCTCTCCATTCATCAGCACACGGCCCCTCTCCCTCTCTGGGTCTAGAAAGCCAAGCTGCTCCATCTCTCCACGTCATCGTCTCTTATCTCTGACATCACTGTTTCTCTGGGTAGGGTCCCACTTTCTGCTCTTCTCCCTTGATGGACCCAGGGACCTCCGCTCCTAGATTGCAAAGTCAATCACTCCTCTCCTTTTGCTACAAAACATCTACCTTTATATTTCCAACCTTCACAGTCTGTCCTGATAACAAGTATTCGCTATTGTACCACAAGAGACCTATCCCCAGCTCCTTTCACCAGCCCCACCTAGACAGATTGGATACTACTCAGTGGAGATTCTATCTTCCTCCACACTCTCTGGATCAAGGTTCCCTCTTAAAAGCTTGTAAGCAAGTCACTTCTTGCCTTTGTAGCCCACCCATATTGGGTAGTCAATGTCCAAATTGCCTATCCCTGTCTACGCTGTGTATGGAGGGGGTGGGACTGATCCTTGCTGTAAAGATTTGTTCCCTCTTTTGAGCTACTGTGTCCATAGGTGTAGGTCAAGTTCATAAAATTGTAACAGAGTACTCTTTTTCCCTCTTCTTTCTTCTTCTAGTTGAGCTCTGATCATCCAGTCATTGATGCCACGTCAAGTTCATCCTTGCCTTTTAATGAAAACAAGTGTGGTGCTTGGGTTAATGTGCTGGACTGCAAAGTCAGCTTGAACTGCACGGTTGGTGGTTCAAGCTCACCAGCCACACCTCAGAAACCTATACAGGGTCACTATGGGTTGGAACCAACTTGATGGCACACACAACAACAATAATGGAAATATTTAGAAACTAAACACAGGCATAAATTCCTAATTTTATTTGATAATATCCTGTTAGGAAGAGATGCTTGCTGCTTGTTTGTCTGCTTTAAAGTTTTTGACCCTGAATCTTTTTACAGCTAGCGCTCTACATATCTCTCCATTCTTTATTAATCAATATCCTTAAAAGACTAACTTACTCTTATTATTTCCATCTAGCACTGTTTCTTTAAATGATGATAAATGCTATAGCTCCACTCCCTTTCTCCTTTCGCTCACCCCAAAAAGGTAATGTAATGGACTATTGAGTGCTACCCAAAAGGAGAACATTCAGCAGATTGAATCTTCAGCTCTCTGGCCTTATTCTTGATCACCTCCTCACACTGACTCAACGTGTACAAAAGGAAGTGATGGCTAGATTTGCATAAATTTACCTTGTTTCTTTTTGTGTTCAAATCAAGCAGATAAAACATTACTCTTAGCTTTTGGAATCCCTAAAAATTGTTCTCATAATATAATACAGTTAATACAATCCAGTTAGGCTTATTTGGCCTTGTCCTTGGATTATCACTGAATACACATACATACACACACTTCTTTGTGTCTGACCTTGACCATAAAACACATAGGTAGCCAAGAATAAAATTGCACAACAACCTGTAAGGAGAGGAAATAGGGATATGACTTGAGTTCTCCCTACCATTATTCCCTTCTTCACAAACTATGTAAAATTTAATCCACACAATTTAAGTACCAAGCAGACACAGCCTTGTGTTTAAATAGCATATCACCTTTGCCTCAGTTAAATTGAGGTCTTGTCATCATTATTCCATTGGGATGAACAATCGTAAGAAAGAAGGTTGATTTCCCCTTTCATAGAGACGCTATGCACAATACAACAAAACAATGTCCATATTTGCGCCATCCTCACAATTGTAGTTGTATTTGAGCCCATTGTTGTTGACACCATGTCAATCAATCATAATGGTATTTAATTATATAATGGGAAGGAGAGTCCACACTCATTACACAGAGGAAAAGAAGGCAAAGTGATTTTAAAAGAGACTAGCAGATTCATAGGACTTCTCGTGTGGCAGTGTGAATTAATGCTCTGCATTGCAAAGTTGGTTTGAACCTCAAGGTCAGCAGTTCAATCTCACCAGCCACTCCTCAGAAACCCTGTACAGGGTCACTATGGGTCAGAACCAACTCGATGGCACTTAACAACAGGAGGTATACGGAGTCCTGGTGTGGCACTGTAGGATAAGCACTGGACTGCAAATCGGTTTGAACCACAAGTTTGGCAGTTCAAACTCATCAGCCACCTTGGAAACCCTATACAGAGTCACTAGGAGTCAGAACTGTATCATAATGCAATGTGGAAAGACCTGAAGTTAGAAAAATAAAAGGAGGAATATGCTCATTGTTACTCAAGCTGAAAGAACTGAAGAAAAAAATTAAAACCTCAATGTGCAGTATGAAGCATTCTATGGGAACAGATTCAACGCCACTTAACAACAAGGGTAAAATGGAATCCTGGTGAGGCACTGTGGGATAAGCACTGGACTGCAAGGTCAGCAGTTCAAACTCACCAACCACTCCTTGGAAATCCTATACAGGGTCACTATGAGTCAGATCAGAGTGTATAGCACTAACAACAACATGGGTAAAATACTGAATGATGCAAAAAGCACCAAAAGAAGATGGAAGGTATATACAGAGTCACTGTACCAAAAAGAATTAATCAATTTTCAACCATTTCAAGAGGCAGCATATGATCAAGATCTGATGGTACTGAAGGAAAAAGCCCAAGCTACAATGACGACACTGACAAAAAGTAAGACTCCAGGAACTGAAGGAATACGAATTGAAATTTTTCAACAAACTGATGCACCACTGGAGGCACTCAGTTATTTATGTCAAGAAATTTAGAAGGTAGCTACTTGGCCATCTGATTGAGAAAGATTCATATTTGGGTCCATTCCAAAGAGAGGTGACCCAAAGGAATGTGGAAATCATCGGGCAATAACATGGATAGCACATGCATGTAAGATACGGCTGAAAATTAATTAAATGGCTGTAACTGTTCATTGACAAGAAACTGCCAGAAATTCAAGCTGAATTCAGAAGAGGACATGGAAAAAGGAAAATCACTGCTGATGTCAGATGGATCTTGGCTGGAAACGGAGAAAGACGTTTTCTTGTTTCTGTTAAGAGCCATCCAGTGTGTTCCAACTTAACAACCCTGTATAGGGTTTCCAAGGAGTGACTGGTGAGTTTGAACCACCAGTTCAAATTGACCTTGTGGTCCAGTGCTTATCCTACAGTGCCACACAAAATGGTTACTTGTGCTTTATTGACTACGCAAAGACTTTCAAACTGTGTGGATCATGACAAGCTATGGCTAGCATTGCGAAGAATGGATATTCCAGAACACTTAATTGTGCGTATGAGGAACCTATACATAGACTAAGTTTGAACAAAATAAGGCAATACTGAATAGTTTAAAATCAGGAAATGTTTATGCCAGCACTGTGTCCTTTCACCATATTTATTCAATCTGTAAGCTTATCGAATAATCTGGGAAACTGGAATATATAAAGAACATGGTATCAGGATTGGAAGAAGACTTTTTAACAACTTGTGATCTGCATATGATACAAATTGGATTGTTGAAAGTGAAGAGAACTTAAAATACTGATGACCACAGCCTACAATATGGATAGCACCTCCAGCTTAAACAAAAACAAAAACAAAGATCCTTTCAAATGCAACAATAAATAGCATCATGATAAATAGAGAAAAACTTGAGGTTGTCAAAGACTTCATTTTGCTTGGATCCAAAATCAGCATTCATAGAAGCAGGAATCAAGAAATCAAACATATTGCAGTAGGCAAATCTACTACACAAGACCTCTTTAAAGTGTTCAAGAGCAAAGATGTCTGTTCGAAGACTACGGTGTACCTGACCCAAGCCATTGTATTTTCAATTGCCTCATGCTGTTGTTGGTAAGTGCCTTCAAGTCAGTTCTGACTCACTGCAACTTTGTACAGGGTTTCCAAGGAGTGATTGGTAGATTTGAACTACCAACCTTTTGTTTAGCAGTCCAGTGCTTATCCTACGGCACCAAAACAGGACTCCTTTGCATGTGAAAGTTGGACAATAAATAAGGAAGACCATAAAAGAAAATTGATGCATTTGAGTTATGGTATTGAAGAAGAGTATTGAAAGCACCGTGGACTGCCAGAAGAAAAACAAATCTGTCTTGGAAGAAGTAGAGCTAGAATGTTCTTTAGAAGCTAGGATGGTGAGACTTGGTCTCTCATATTTCAGACATGCTATCAGGAGGGACCAGGCCCTGGAGAAGGACATTATGTGGTAAAGTGGAGGGTCAGGAAGGAGAAAGACCTGAAACAAGATGGATTGGCACAGTGGCAGCAACAGTGGTGTTCAGTGTGACAATAATTGTGAGGATGGCCCAGGACCGGACAGTGTTTCATTCTGTTGTGCACAGAATCACTATGAGTCTGAACTGATTCAACAGTACCTAACAGCAATAACAACAGCAATGACCTCCTGGGCTCTAAAGTCAGGGAGAAATGTGACTTTGAATACCATGAGACAAATTTTGTAATTCATTTTCCAGGGTGAATAAAAACTGAATAATAATCAGATTCTGCCAGTTATAAAGCCAAAGTAAGATATTCATTTATTAAAAATTTTTTGAGGAATTTGTTCACCAAACTGTGTTGAGTCAATCATTTGTAATTCATTCCCAAGTGAGTTGTATTAATAACACTAATTCCCTATATAGACTCAACCTATTCTCACTCAAATCACTTACCCTTTCAGTGACTCCATTTTTCTTATTTGTGAAACAGAGATAATCATCCTCTAAAGCTCCTTCACAAGGGCATTGTGAGGATTAATGAGTTAATGCTGGGGAAGCAAATGAATGTTGCTATATAAATGCAAATTATTGCATTACAGCTAGGCGTGCATGTAAAAGTGTGATGAATTTTAGATCCTATATTCTTGCACAACACTGAGAAGAAATTCTAAACAGAACACAGCTTCCTCCAGTTTTGTTTCCAAAAAAACACACCAATTAGTGTGAAAGGTAGCCAGGGATGTTATAGTTGCTTCTTATATTTTGTCTTTGACCTTCCCACTCTCCTAATTGCTTGTTGATTGGGTGTACTTTCTTTCCTCTGCTATCTGTCAAGTCAGTCCCCTCATCATTGCCTGTGTTTCCATCACTCCTGAAGCCCTTTGAGGCGTACCTAAATGAGCTGTCTACTTCCATTAAAACAGAATCAATCTAACTCTTACTTTTTCAATTCTTTCCTATTATTCTTTCTCCTAATTCATCCTTTGTGAAACATGACTGGGTGGTTTCTGGTAGTAATCAAAAGGACCAAGAAATAAGACCCCTCATGTCACATTGATTAAATTGCTCCTTACATAAAACCTCAGCAGTATTCTTTGGTCTACACCCAGGAATGAATTATACAACAAGCAAGATACACACAGTTTCAGTTGTATTACTTACTAATCTGTAGTACTCAAGTGAAATTGTGCACTACAGATTAGCAAGCGCAATTAAGTCTGGGCATATTTGGTTTACTGTAAACCGGTACATACACACTTAGTGGTTAATCAGCCCCTGCCCCAAACTTAGTCTGGCACACTGCTTAGCTCACTGTAAGGACCTTTCCATCCCTCTCTTTCACTTGTCTAAAGACAGACTCCCTTCCCTTATGTATCTTCATACCATGGGATAGTGAAAACAACATTAAGCACACAGTTCACAAGTTCATTTTTTGCTGTCACTAGCTTATAACCTTGGGATCTTGGTGTAGTGCTATAGGATAAGCACTGACCCACTAATTGTAAGGTCAATGGTTCAAATCCACCAGCCACTCTTTGGAAACCCTATACAGGTTGCTATGAGTTGAAACCATCTCAGTGGCACTTAACACAATGGATTATAACCTTGGATAAATTATTTTCCAATCTGAAAATGAACTTGTATATACCTGATTTGTTGTTGCTGATGTTATATATAACATGCACATGGTACCAAATCTAAAAGGTGCACAAAGTCTTAAAGGAAGTCTCCAACTCCCCTGAGCCTCACTCCAGAAGCAATCATTATGAGCTTCTATACAAGCTCACCAGCTGCCCTGAGGAAACTAACAAGCTACTCCTCAGATATCCTATACAGAGTAGCTACAGGTCAGAGCTGATCCGACAACAACAACATATGTATGGTGGTGGTGGTTTGCCGTAGAGTCGGTTCCAATTCATAGCGATCCTGCATAGGGTTCCTGAGGCAGTAAATCTTTATGGAAGCAGAAAGCCTCATCTCTTTCCTGTGGAACAGTTAGTAGTTTCGAACTGCTGAGCTTGGGGTTAACAGCCGGACTCGTAACCACTGCGCTACCAGAGCTCATTACATAAAAGTTGTTGTTGTTGTTAGGTGCCATCGAGTCAATAGCAATTCATAGCAACCCTGTGCACAGCATAAGAAAACACTGCCTGATCCTAGGCCTACCTCAATACTGTTGCCACGCTTGAGTCCATCAATGCTGCCATTTGGCCAATCCATCTTGTTGGGGGTCTTCCTCTTTTTCTCTGAAGCTCCACCTTACCAAACATGATATCCTTCTCCAGTGTCTGGTCCCTCCTGACAATATGTCCGAAGTATAAGAGGCAAAGTTTGGCCATCTGGGCCTCCAAGGAGCACTCTGGCTGCACTTCTTCCAAAATGGATCTGTTGGTTCTATGGGCAGCCCATGGCACTTCCAATATTCTCCTCCAACACCATAACTGAAAAGCATCAATTTTTCTATAGTCTTCCTTATTCATTGTCCAGCTTTCGTATGCATATGAGGTTAATGAAAATACCATGGTTTGGGTCAGGCACACCTTAGTCCTCAAGCTGACATCTTTGCTCTTCAACACTTTAAAGAGGTCTTGTGCAGCACATTTGCCCAATGCTATACGTTGTTTGATTTCTTGACTGTTGTTTCCATGAGTATTGATAGTTGATCCAAGAAGAATGAAGTCCTCGACAACTTCAAATCTTTTCACCGTTGATAAAAATGTTGTTTAATGGTCCAGTGGTCAGGATTTTTCTTTTCTTTACATTGAGATGTAAAGATGTGCTCTTTGATCTTCATCAGTAAATGTTTTAAGTCCTCTTCACTTTCAGCAAGCAAGGTTGTATCCTCTGCATATCACATGTTGTTAATGAGTCTTCCTCCAATCCTGATGCCACAGTTTTCTTCATATAACCTAGCTTCTCTGATTATTTGCTCAGCATAAAGGTTGAATAAGTATGGTGACAGAATACAACCTTGTTGCACACCTTTTTAAATTTTAAATCATTCACTGTTCCCATGTTCTGTTCGAACAACTGCCCCTTGATCCAGGTACAGATTCCTCATGAGCACAATTAAGTGTTCCGGAATACTCATACTTTGTAATGTTGTCCATAGCTTATCATGATCCACACAATTGAAATACTTTGCATAGTCAACAAAGCACATGTAAACATCTTTCTGATACTCTTTGCTTTCAGCTAAGATCCATCAGACATCAACAATGATATCCCTTGTTCCACGGCCTCTTCTGAATCCGGCTTGAACCTCTGGAAGTTCTCTGTCAATATATGATTGTAGCCATTTCTGTATTACCTTTAGTAAAACTTTACTTGCATGGGATATCAAAGAGATTGTCCAATGATTTCTGCATTCTGTTGGGTCACCTCTCCTTGGAATAGGCACAAATATGGATCTCTTCCAATCAGTCAGCCAGACAGTTGTCTTCCAAATTTCTTGACAGAGATGAGTGAGTGCCTCCTGTGCTGCCTCACTTTCTTCAAAGATATCTCTTTTTATTCCATCAATTCCTGGTGCCTTGTTTTTTTTGTTAATTCCTTCAATGCACCTTGGACTTCCTCCCTGAGTATCATTGGTTCTTGATCATATGTTATCTCTTGAAATGGCTAAACATTAACCATTTCCTTTTGGTACAGTGACTCTGTGTATCCCTACCATCTTCTCTTGATGCTTTCCACATCATTCAATTATTTGCCCGGAGAATCTTTCAATTATGAAAGTCGAGGATTCAATTTTTTCTTCATTCCCCCAGCTTGAGAAATGCTGAGCGTGTTCTTCCTTTTTGGTTTTCTGATTCCAGATCTTTGCACATTTTGTTGTAATATTTGGTTTTATCTTCTCAAGCTGATCTTTGAAAATTTCTGTTCAGCTCTTGGACCTCCTCATTTCTTCCATTTTCTTTAGCATCTCTACACTGGAGAGCAAGTTTTAGTGTCTCCTCTGACATCCATTTTGACCTTTTCCTTCTTTCTTGTCTTAATAACTTTTTGCTTTCTTCATGTATGATGTTCTGGATGTCATCCCACAACTCCTCTGGACTTCAGTCTTTAGTGTTTAATGTATCAAATGTGTTCTTCAGATGATCTCTAAATTCAGGTGGGATATATTCAAGGTCATATTTTAGTTCTTGTAGACTTGTTTTCATTCATTTTCTTCAGCTTCAGTTTGAATTTGCATAGGAGTAATTGATGGTCTGTCCCACAGTCTTCCCCTGGCCTTGTTTTCACTGATGATATGGAGCTTTTCCATTGTCTCTTTCCACAGATGTAGTCAATTTGATTTCTATGTATTCCATTTGGTGAGGTCCATGTGTATAATCATCTCTTATGCTATCTAAAGAAGGTATTTGGAATGAACAAATCATTGGTTTTACAGAATTCTATCATGCAATCTCCAGCATCATTTTATCACCAAGGCCATATTTTCCAACAACTGATCCTTCCTGTGCTTTCAAACTTTGCATTCCAATCACCAGTAATGATCAATACATCTTGATTTTTGAATTGTTTGATCAATTTCAGATTGAAAAAGTTGGTAGAATTCTTCTATTTAATCTTGACTGGCTTTAGTGGTTGGTGCATAAATTTGAATAATAGTGGTATTAACTGGGCTTTCCTGTAGGCGTATGGATATTATCCTATCACAGGCAGCATTGTACTTCATGACTGATCTGGATATGTTCTTTTTGACAATGAATACAACACCATTCCTCCTCAATTTGTCATTTCTGGCATAGTAAACCATGTGGTTGTCATATTCAAAATGGCCAATACCAGTCCATTTCTGCTCACAAATGCCTAAGATATCAATGTTTATGTGTTCCATTTCAATTTTGACAACTTCCAATTTTTCCAGATTCATACGTCATACTTTCCAAGTTCCGATTTTCAATGGATGTTTACAGCTGTTTCTCATCATTTTGAGTTGTACTCTATCAGCAAATGGAGGTCACACGCGCTTTACTTTATTCACGTCATCACGGTCAATTCTACTTTGAGGAGGCAGCTCTTCCCCAGACGCATTTTGAATGTCTTCCAACCTGAGGGGCTCATTTTCTGGTACTATATCTGACAGTGTTTCTCTGCTATTCATAAGGTTTCAGTGACTAAATATTCTGAAGTAGTTTACCACTCTTTCTTCCTAGTCTGTTTTGTCTGTAAGCTCATCTGAAACCTGTCCACCATGGGTGACCTTGCTGGTATTTAAAATATAGGTGTCATAGCTTTCAGAATCTCAGCAACTCACAAGCCACCACAGTATGATAAACTGACATATGACTGGTGTCCTCTTTTATTTTGTTTAAACCAGGTATATGTAATGAAGAAGTCATTGGTCTTGCACAATTCTATTATGAGATCTCTAGAGTCATTTCTATCACCAAGGCCATATTTTCTAACATATAAGTATACACTATTAAAAAATAGCATAATTGGCAACATCAAGTGACATTCTAATAACAATAATCTGATCATATAACTCTATAAAACTGTTCAGTATTTCCAATATTTGTTAGAAAAAAGATGAACTCATGATATTCCACTGTCGAGGTCCTATGTCGGGGTCCCGCTCGACAAGGAAGTGTGGGTGTCACGAAGAAGGGAGATCTGGCGGTGAAAGAGATGAAATAAATACAAAAAAGACAGACACATAGATATGATGCAAGCTGGCAGGTAGACAGATCTGCAAACATATTGCCTAGCATTGCCCAGCATTGCACAGCGTTGCATGCAGAACTCACTTTACCTCAGCCTTTTATTCTCTTTTTTAGGGAGGGATTTGTTACAAAGGAAGGATGTAATTCACTCAG
>NW_006408529.1:37456588-37471496 GCF_000296735.1 Chrysochloris asiatica | reverse complement strand
CCTGAAAGGAGCCAAGCTGTCTCTGTACACTTTGCAAACTTTTGTTTGTGAGCAAGATCTCATGCACCAGGCTTCCTTTATCTATACCTAAAATGCTACATTGTTCTTAATATTCCTATATACTTTCAGGAAGAAGAAGAGCATCTGGGTTAAACTGATTATATTCAGAGGTGGTTTAATGGGGCTACCACTGATCAACCCAGGGTCTTCGTATGCTGTCCCCAGCATTCCACCAGGCATACCTGCATGATTTGGCCCCTCCTTTACTCTCCAGACTCATTTTGTGCCCCTTTACCATTCCCTCCTTGTCTGTACACTCTAGCTTGCTCTGTCATCCACACTACATCACAGCATCCCTCTAAATTCTCTGCCAGTTTCTTGAACCGTGGTTGATTGTGTTTCTATTATACTGGAAGTTACACTCAAACTACACTGTGGCTACCATGGACTTGTGCACACCAATAATCATGAAGATGGTGCAGGACCTTGAAACTTCATTCTGTTGTACTTGGGGTCACTATGAATGGAAGACAGCTTGGTGGGAACTAACAACAGTAGCATATCATAAATGATTCTATAAAATTCAGCACCTTGATTATGACTGGTTGTTTCTGACCTACTTACTATATCAAGTTCTATACCTGTTGAATTTTTATTATTCTCTACTCTATGAATTGTTATGTAACTATACTTTATGACATTTTACATGAGTGAAATGTACTAATATCATTTGTTTCCTGTCTATACTTGCATAGGAGGGTAATAAAAAATTACTGCTACTGGAGTTACAGTTCATACTTGCAGGAGTTTATTCCAAACAAACCATGTTTACACATGTGCCTATGATCAGCAGAAGACTTCAGACAAGCTCTCTCAGTAATATACACTTACCTTAGTTTTGTAAAGTTGCCTTCATAAAGAGGGATCCTTTTTGTGCCACTAAAAAACAAGAATTTGAGGTGAAGACCAACATAAAATTTTTAACAAAATTCAAGTGGACATTATCCCAAATCATTGATGGTTTGCAACAAGTTTATGGAAATACTGTCCTACATATAACAATAGTTTTTAGATGAATCAAGAATTTTAAGGAAGATCAAGAAGACTTCAAAAATGAGCCAAGAGAGGGAAGACTGTCAATCTCAAAGAATGAAGAAACTGTGGCTCAAGTTCAGAAACATGGAAAAATAACATAGAAATGCCATTGGTTTGATAGCTACAAAGTCAGGATCTCACATGGTTCAGCCTTTTTTTTTTTAAAGTGACTTTATGGAATGAATTACAACTGAGGCTGAGTCTTAGATTTACCAATACTTAGATTGATAAGGTCCAATCAAAATAATGGCTTTCAACGTGACCTAGGGGCCATTAAATTCAAAGCAGAGAGGTCAGTTCAGAAGGTTATGGTGACTACTTTTTGGAACTCCAAAGAGATAATCTTATAGATTTTATTGGAGGAAGAGGGATGATTATGTGGACTTACTATGAAGAAGTTTCAAGAAAATTGAAAACTTCATTGGAAAGAAAAAGGCCAAGGAAGTTGCACTGAGAATTTTTTTCCCCATTTATTGTGATGTTATTTATTGGTCCAGTGGTAAGAATTTTCATTTTCTTTACAATGAGGTGCAATCTATATTAAACTCTGTAGTCTTTGATCATCATCAAAGAGTTTTTCAAGTCCTCTTCACTTCAAGCAAGCAAAGTTATGTCACCTAAATATCTCAGGTTGCTAATGAATCTTCCTCATATCCTGATGCCATTTTTTCTTCATACAACACAGAGTCTCAGACTATTTGCTCAGCATATGGATTGAATAAATATGGTGAAAGGATACAAACCTGGCTCACACCTTTCCTGACTTTAAAGCAATCTGTTCGAACAACTGCCTCTTGGTCTGTGTACAAAAATCTTATGAGCATAATTTAGCATTGTGGAATACCTATTCTTCCAAATATTATCCACAGTTTGTTGTGACCCACACAGTCAAACGGCCTTAAACAGGCAATAAAGCACAAATAGACACCTTTCTGGTATTCTCTACTTTCAGTCCACCACTCGTCTATCAGTTTGTGATGGCTTGTGAGTTGCTGTGATTCTGAAAGCTATGCCATGGATATTTTAAATACCAACAGGGTCACCCACGGTGGACAGGTTTCAGATGAGATTCCAGACAAACACAACTAGGAAGAAGGAGAGAAGAACTACTTCCAATATTTAGTCACTTAAAACCTTATGAATAGCAGAGAAACACTGTCAGATATAGTGCTAGAAAATGAGCCCCTCAGCTTGGAAGTCACTCAAAATGTGACAGGGGAAGAGCTACCTCCTCAAAGTAAAGTTGACCATGATGATGCAAATGGAGTAAAGCCCATGGGTGTAAAGCCCACAGGATCTTCATTTGCTGATGGGGCACAACTCAAAATGAGGAGAAACAGCTGTACACATCCATTAATAATCAGAATATGGACTATATGAAGTATGAATCTAGAAAAATTGGAAATTGTCAAAAATGAAATGGAACATATAAACATAGATATCTTAGGCATTAGTGAGCTAAAATGGACTGGTATTGGCCATTTTGAATCTAACAACTGCATGGGTTATTATGCCAGGAAAGACAAATTGAAGAGGAATGGAGTTGCATTCATTGTCAAAAAGAACATATCAAGACAGTCATGAAGTACAACACTATCTGTCATAGGATAATATCCATACGACTACAGGGAAGCCCAGTTAATACCACTATTATTCAAATTTACACACCAACCACTAGTGCCAGTGAGAATGAAATAGAAGAATTCTATCAACTTCTTCAATCTGAAATTGATCAAACATGCAATCAAGATACATTGATCATTACTGATGATTGGAATGCAAAGCTTGGAAGCAAACAGGAAGGAGCAGTAGTTGGAAAATATGGCCTTAGTAATAGAAATGATGCTGGAGATTGTATGATAGAATTCTGCAAAACCAATGATTTGTTCATTCCAAATATTGTCTTTAGACAGCGTAAGAGACGACTATACAAAGACCGCACCAGATGGAATACACAGAAATCAAACTGACTATAGCTGTGGAAAGAGGTAGTGGAAAAGCTCCATCTCATCAGCCAAAACAAGGCCAGAGGCAGATTGTGGAGCAGACCATCAATTGCACATTTGTAAATTCAGATTGAAGCTGAAGAAAATTAAAACAAGTCCACGAGAGCCAAAATATGACCTTGAATATATCCCTCCTGAATTTAGATATCATCTGAATAAAAGATTTGATACATTAAACACTAAAGACTGAAGACCAGAAGAGTTGTGGGATAACATCATACAGGAAGAAAGCAAAAAGTTATTAAGAAGACAAGAAAGAAGGAAAAGATCAAAATGAATGCCAGAAGAGACACTGAAACTTTCTCTCCAGCGTAAAGACACTAAAATAAAAGGAAAAAATGAGGAAGTACAAGAGCTGAACAGAAATTTTCAAATGTCAGCTTGAGAAGGCAAAGTCAAATATTACAACGAAATGTGCAAAGAACTGGAGTCAGAAAACCAAAAGAAAGAACATGCTCAGCATTTCTCAAGCTGGGGGAACTGAAGAAAAAACTCAAGCCT
Organism: Chrysochloris asiatica; assembly: GCF_000296735.1. Classification (NCBI taxonomy): domain Eukaryota; kingdom Metazoa; phylum Chordata; class Mammalia; order Afrosoricida; family Chrysochloridae; genus Chrysochloris; species Chrysochloris asiatica. Next base: position 37,467,894 of record NW_006408529.1, on the reverse strand, counting down.
CGGCTTTCATTATTGAAAGATTCTCTGGGCAAATTATGGATGACACAGCAAGCATCAAAAGAAGATGGAAGGAACACTTGTAGTCAATGTTCAACCATGTTAACAGGTAGCATATGATCAAGAGTCAATGATACTGAAGGGAGAAGCCCAAGGTGCATTGAAGGAATTGGCAAAGAACAAGGCACCTGGAATTGATGGAATAAAAATTGAACTCTTTCAAGAAAGTGAGGCGACACTGGAGGCACTCGCTCATCTCTGTCAAGAAATTTGGAAGAAAACTATCAGGCCAACTGATAGGAAGATATCTGTATTTGTGCCCATTCCAAAGAGAGGTGATCCAATGGAATGTGGAAATCATTAGACAATATCTTTGATAACCCATGTGAGTAAAGTTTTACTAAATAATATAGAAATGGCTGCAAGCATACATAGACAGAGAACTTCCAGAGGTTCAAGCCAGATTCAGAAGAGGATGTGGAATGAGGGATATCATTGCTGATGTCAGATGGATATTGGCAGAAAGCAGAGAATACCAGAAAGATGTTTACTTGTGCTTTATTGACTATGCCAAGTTTTTCTTGTGTGGATCATGATAAGTTATGGACAACATTGAAAAGGATGAGTTTTCTGGAACACTTAATTGTACATGGACCAAGAAGCAGTTGTTCGAACAGAACAGATGTACAACAGGGTTGTATTCTTTCACCATACTTATTCAACCTGTATGCTGAGCAAATAATCCAAGAAGTTGGGTTATATGAAGAAAACAATGGCATCAGGGTTGGTGGAAGACGCATTAACAACATATGATACGCAGATAATACAACCTTGCTTGCTGAAAGTGAAGAGGTTTTAAAATACTTAAGATCAAATCAAGCCTTCGGTATGGATTTCATCTCAATGTAAAGAAAACAAAAATCCTCACCATGGAACCAATAATAAACAACATTCTTTTCAATGGAGGAAAGATTAAAGTTGTCAAGTACTTCATCCTTCTTGGATCAACTATCAACACTCATGGAAGGAGCAGTCAAGAAATCAAACGACGTATTGCATTAGGCAAATCTGCTGCACAAGACCTTTTTAAAGCATAGAAGAGCAAAGATGTCAGCTTGAGGACTAAGGTGCCACCTGACCCAAGCCATGGTATCTTCAGTAATCTCATATGAATGCAAAAGCTGAACAGTGAATAAAGAAGACCATAGAAAAATTGATGCATTTGAGTTATGGTGTTGGAGAAGACTATTGAACGTGCCATGGGCTGCCAAAAGAGCCAACAGATCTGTGTTGGACGAAGTGCAGCCAGAGTGCTCCTTGGAGGCCAGGATGGCCAAACTTCGTCTCTCATACTTCAAACATATTGTCATGAGGGACCAATTGCTGGAGAAGGATATCACGTTTTGTAAGGTGGAGGGCCATAGTAAAAAAGGAAGACCCCAGTGAGATGGATTGGCAAAGTGGCAGCATCTATGGGCTCAAGCATGGCAACAATTGTGAGGTTGGCCCAGGATCAGGCAGTGTTTTGCTTTGTTGTGCATAGGGTCACTATAAGTCAGTACTGACTCAATGGCATCTAACAACAACTACTTTCAGCCAAGACTCATATTATATCAGCAGTGATATCCCTCATTCCATGCCCTCTTCTGAATTCAGCTTGAATATCTGGCTGCTCCCTGTTGATGTACTGATTCAACCATTTTTAAATTATCTTCAGCATGTGATATTAATGATACTGTCTGATGGTTTCCACATTTTGTTGGGTCACTTTTCTATGGGGCAAAATTATAGTTCTTCTTCTAATTGGTTGGCCAAATTACTTGGCACAGATGAGTGAGTGCCTAAAGCACTGCATCAGTCTGCTGAAACATTTCAGTGCTATTCTGTCAATTCCTGCACCAATGTCTTCAGTGCACCTTGGACTTTTTCCTTCAGTACCATTGGTTTTTGATCCTGAGGTATCTCTTGAAATGATTAAACATTGACCAATTATTTGTGGTAAAATGACTTTGCATTTCTTCCACATTCTTTTGATGCTTTCTGCATTATTCAATAGTTTGTCCATTTTTGTTGTTGTTGTTGTTAGGTGCGATCGAGTTGGTACCAACTCATAGCAACCCTATGTACAACAGAACGAAACACTGCCTGGTCCTGGGCCATCCTCACTATTGCTGCCATGCTCAAGTCTATTAATGCTGCCACTTTGCCAATCCATCTTGCTGGGAGTCTTCCTCTTTTTCTCAGATCCTCCACCTTACAAAACATGATATCATTCTCCAGAGATTGATCCCTCATGAAAATATGTCTGAAGTATGAGAGCCGAAGTATGGCCATCCTGGCCTCCAAGGAGAACACTGGATGCTCGTCTTCCAACATAGATCTGTTGGTTCTTTTGACAGCCCATGACACTTTCAATATTATCCTCCAACACCAAAACTCAAAAGCATCAATTCTTCTACGGTCTTCCTTATTCATTGTCCAGCTTTTGTTTGCATATGAGGTTTGAAAATACCATGGCTTGGGTCAGGCACACCTTAGTCTTCAAGCTGACATCTTTGCTCTTCAACACTTTAAAAAGGTTTTGTGCAGCAGATTTGCCTAATGCAATACGTCATATGATTTCTTGACTGCTGCTTCCATGAGTTTTGATAGTTGATCCAAGAAGAATGAAGTCCTAGACAACTTAAATCTTTTCTCCATTGATAATAATGTTGCTTATTGGTCCAGTGGTGAGGATTTTTGGCTTCTTTACGTTGAGATGTAATCTATACCGAAGGCTGTGCTCTTTGATCTTCATCAGTAAATATTTTAAGTCCTCTTCACTTTCAGCAAGCAAGATTATATCATCTGCATATCAAGGTTGTTAATGAGTCTTCCTCCAATCCTGATGCCACAGTTTTCTTCATATAACCCAACTTCTTGGATTATGTGTTTAGCATACAGGTTGAATAAGTATTCCGTTGAGTCACCTCTCTTCAGAATGGTCACAAATACAGATCTCTTCCAATTAGTTGGCCAGATAGTTGTCTTCCAAATTTCTTGCCATAGACAAGTGTTTGCCACCTCACTTTCTTGAAAGATTTCAATTTTTATTCCATCAATTCCAGATACCTTGTTCTTTGCCAATTCCTTCAATGCACCTTGGACTTCTTCCTTCAGTAACATTGGCTCTTGATTATATGCTACCTCTTGAAATGGTTGAACATCAACCATTCCCTTTTGACAGTGACTCTGTGTATTCTTTGTCCATAGAAGCCTTTACTATTGCAATCCGAGGCTTGTATTTTTTCTTCAGTTCTATCAATTTGAAAAATGCTGAGTGTGTTCTTAATGTTGGTTTGCTAACTCCAGATCTTTGCACATTTCATTATAATATTTTGTCTTCTTGAGCTGCTCTTTGACATTTTCTGTTCAGCTCTTTTAATTCCTCATTTCTTCCAGATGCTTTAACTTCTTTATGCTCAAGAGTAAGTTTCAGAGTCTCTGCCGATGTTCCCTTTGGTCTTTTCTTTCTTTCCTGTCTTTTTAACGAACTCTTGCCTTCTTTATGTATGATATTCTTGATGTCATCCCATAAATCTGATCTTCAGTCATTAGTGCCTAATGCATCAAATCTGTTCTGGGGATGATCTCTAAATTCAGGCCGAATATACTCAGGAACATATTTAGGCTCTCGTAGAGTGTTTTAATTTTCTTCATCATCAGTCTGAACTTGCATATAAGCAATTTGTGATCTGTTCCATAGTCTATCCCTGGCCTTGTTTTGACTGATTATATTGAGCTTCTCCATCATGTCTTCCCACAGATACAATCAATTTCATTCCTGTGGATACTATCTGGTGAGGTTCAGGTGTATAGTCACCTTTTATGCTGTTGAAAATGGTATTCGCAATGAATAAATCATTGGTCTTGCAAAATTCATCATATGATCTCCAGCATCATTTCTATCACTAAGACCATATTTTCCAACCACTGATTCTTCCTCTTTGTTTCAACTTTTGCATTCCAGTCACCAGTAATTATCAATGCAACTTAATACCATGTATGATCAATTTCAAACTGAAGAAGATGGTTGAATTCTTCAGTTTTCATCATCACTGGCTATCATGGTTGATTGGTAAATTTGAATAATATTAGCTGGTCTTCCTTATAGAAGCATTGTACTTCAAGATAGATCTTGAAATGTTCTTTTGGAATATGAATGTGATGTCATCATTCTTCATTCTGACATTCCCAGCATAGCAAACCATGTGGTTTTCCAGTTCAAACTAGCCAATTTCTGTCCAATTTAACTCACAAATACCATTTCATTTTTTGTGACTTCCAATTTTCCTACATTTTTTATACTTCATACATTCCATATACTGGTTATTAATGGTTGTTGTTTTTGCAGCTATTTCTTGTCATTTTGAGTTGTATCCCATAAGCCAATGAATATCCTGAAATCTTTGCTCCATCCACATTAGCATTAACAAAAGCATATGTAAGCTGATATTGGTGTTGTTAAGTGCCATCAAGTCAGTTATGACTCACAGCAACCCTATATAGGGTTTCCAAGGAGAAACTGGTGGGTTTGAATTGCTGACTTCACAGTTAGCAGTCTAGTGCTTATCCTACACACCAGAATTCCATTTAAGCTAATGTTGTTGCTGTTGCCAAGTGCCATAGTGTCAGTTCCAGCTCATATCAACCCTGTATAGGGTTTCCGAGGGGCAACTGGTGGGTTTGAACCACTAACCTTGTTCATAGTCCAATGTTGATCCTATAGCGTGACAGGAGTCTGCGTAAACTAATAGATGGTGCTATTAGAGAGCCAAGGATAAATGAGACATAACCCCTATACTCAAAAATCTGACACTGGAGTTAGAAAGGAAATACAAGATCTGTTTTTAAGTTGTAATATAATATATAGTGTGATAAAAGCCAAAGGAAGTTAAAAAAGTGTGAGAAAAAATGTTAACAAGGAAGACCAGAAAAGTCTACATCAAAGAGATGACCTTAAGTACCTTACCCCACTCTTACCTGTGCCCTGTATCTACTGTGGTAGTTTGTATAGTGGTGCAAAGATGCAAATAATTCTTTCTTGGTTGTGATGGTGATAATTTCTTCAAGTTAAAAATCATTTATTAAGCACTGTGGTTACATTTGTCTTCTTTGTGTCATAATCAAACCTCAAGAGGCAGTTAGAAACAGATGTAACATATACTTCTATGTTTCTTTATTTCTGGTTGAAGAAGAAGTGTTGACTCTGGAGTCTTCTGTGGTCTGTAATTTTTAATCACAGTTTTACCTAGTATTCCTGAGATTGCAACAAGTCATCCTCTGGGCAGCTTTACGCTACAACTCATTTGAACCTGTACACATTTCATTTCTATTTTTGCACCCAGCACAGGTACATATTGGATACGTATATATTGTTGTAACTGTATTTTTTTCCTTCACAAATTTACAAACTCAACAAGGATTGTGAATTAAATTATATCTTATTCAGCACTGTAATTTATCATCTAAAAAATGGCCTAGAATACAATAAATGTGCCTGTTTTCCGAATAAATGATTGCCCTCATTATTTAATTATAATCAGTATTAATGTGTCCATATTCCTGTACTAGAAGCACTGGCAACATAAATCACAAATACAAATGTAAAGGTGTGTCACATGACTGGCGCATCCTGAACCTTGGTGTTGTTTCCAGTAGTCAGTCAGTATATACATTCAGGGAAATGGAAAGTAAGAAGACCTGGGTTCAAGTGTTGGCTTATTATGGTAGATGACTGTCATTTTAGACTCAGACTCTTAGATCCACATGGAGTAACCTTCGAAAAGTTCACATTTCTGAGTCTCACTTATCTCATCTTTGAGATGTGCACAAGAGTGCCACAATCATGAAGACTCAGACCCAGGGTTCACTACCATGTCTTGCTGAATGTCAAAGAAACTGACTTGACTAACATTACATTAAGAAGTTGTTCATTCAAAATAATCAGCGACAATCCAAGTCAAGTTCTGTTCAGATTCACAGAAGGTAAAAGAAGATGGGAAGTGAAGAAGCTACAGTTTTTCAGAGAAGAAAGTGAAACTGAAAAAAAAAAGTCTATTGATGAAGAAAAATACTCAACATAATGGAATATCACAGCCTAGTGATATTCCAATGTATTTCAACATCAAGAATCTGTTTAAGGCAGGGATACTTATCCACTAACAACATCCCATTACAAGGACTCAGCTATTTTACATGTCTGGAGCTACACAGACACGAACTAAGGAGATGCTTTTTATTAGTTTTAATCAGCAATGGCTGGTTGATTTCCTGCTCCAGGAAACAAAAAACATGACAGGAAAGATAACTAGCATTTTATAAAAATTTAATTTACTTTATTCATAAAATTAGTAGATTAATAAATCCAGGATATTAATTAAAAAATATATTTCTCTAGACATAAACTGGTTTAACACTCAGCTCTGTCACTTAAGAAGTAGACAATCTTAGACCACTGCAAGCCTCAGTCTTTATGTACCAGTAAAATGTGATTATAATAATGCCAATCTGATAGGGTTACTGTAAAAACAAAATGAAAGAAAAAGCACAGAATTCAAAATGGGCCTCAAACTCACATCTGTTTAAACCAAGATCAGAGACCTAAATCAAATATCAGCTTTATTTTTTTCCTGTTTTTCTTCCCTTTTAAACTGCCTCCCCTGTAACCCAAGTTAGCACACATCTACACTCTACCCAGTGAATAATTTTCCCTTCTTTCCTACTTCTGGTAACCATCACAGAATGTTCACTATAAAATATAAAACTTTTCTTGACTTTTTACAATAGTGATCTCATGCAATAGCTGTCCCTTTGCAACCAACTAATTTCACTTGTTAACTCTTAGTAATTACCATAATTAGGATTTATACACACACCAATGATTTTCTTCAATGCATCACTGATGGAGAATCTTCATTACTTCAATTCAATAGACACAAAAATGAGACTTACTGGCTTGGCATTGCTATTGTTCACATGTCTGCAGTTGATTCTTCTCTCTCACTCAGAGGCCCAACTGCCCAATTAGTCAAGATAGTCTCTTAGTGGAGGAGTAGTTAATCTTACAATCCAGAAACAGAGGACCCTAGGACCATCAAGGACGAAGAGTACAAATGGAATGCGGGACCTTATCCAGATAAGCAGCAACATCAGAGGTGGAGGCAGAGATGGGGACATGGAGAGAGTGAATAGCTGAGAACTCTAGATTCATGGGGAGAGAGGGACTAAGAGATGGCAGCCAGGAGGCAGGCTTGCAGAATGTGCCCTTTGGTGGTGTAAATTATTAAATATGCCTGAGTATTAAAAAAAAAAAAAAAGAGCTAAAATTAATAGAAATACTATTAATTGATGATACATGGTGGGGATTACAATCATTAAAATGAAACAAAGTATATGATTTGTTGAATGTAGAACTGATGATCTGCCCTATAAACATTCACTCAATTCACAATAAAAACTTAAAAAAAAAAAGATAGTCTCTTAGACGAATTTCAGGTGTGTCAGTATGATAGTCATCCTCATTGATCACTGTCGTGGACATTTTTAGGTCTCCAACCAGACCCTTTTCGATTGCTTTTACCATTTGTAAGGGTCCTACTCCCAGCTTCTGTGTTCTTCTGCTTTAACAGCCCATACCACCGACTGTCTTCAACAGACTGCCCAAGGGCTACCAGCACCCACACCTGCAGAGTCTCATGTACCTGGGAGTTAACCCCGTTGGAGAGCTGCTTAGTCAATGACTGTCTTGTGTGGGTATTTGAAGATCCATCTCCCTTAACCTGAGTGGGACAAACTTCAAGTATAATTGTTTCCAGAATTCCTAAGATGATCATGCTGAAGTTGGGACTTGACACCAAAGTTATACATTTATTTGGCTTCTTTGTTTTTGTCCTGCTTCCCTATTTCCTTCCATGTTTTTCTTGGAATCACTTCAGTACTGAATCACTTGCTCACAAATTCTTGTCTTGGTGTATACTTTTTGGGAATACAGTCTAGATGGTTGGTGCTAAAAATGGTCCTAGAAGTAGGCATTAACCATGGGGTTCTGGAGTTGGCTCACTTGCCAGCCAGATGGCAACTTGAATTCCCTCACTGGTGGTAAGTGGAGTGCTGATAGCCACTGCCAACTGCAGTTGTCCGTACATATATGTCACATCATAGAATTGCAATCACTGACGTCTACTTGTGTTGAATTAGGATAGGACACAGTGGGATGAGATGCACCGGTTTGTGTAATTTTGTTGCTGTTTAATGTTGGCAAAGAATATTAAGTGTACCATGGATTTCCAAAAGAATAAGCAAATCTGTCTTAGAAGAAATACAGTCAAAGTTCTCCTTAAAAGCGAGAATGGCAAAAATGAGACTTTGTATCATGTACTTTGTGCACGTTATCAGGCAGAAGCAGTCCCTCAAAATGACAGCATGCTTAGTAGAGAGTCAGCGAAAAAGAATAAGACCTTCAATGAGATGGATTGACACAGTGACTGCAACATCAGACTCAAAAATAGCAAGACTATGTAGATGGTGCAAGCCTGGGCAATGTTTTGTTCTGTTGTATGTAGGCCACTATGAACAGGAACCTACTCAATGGCACCAAACAATAATGAAAATAAAACACAGACTTTCAGGTATTTTTCCTATTGCTTGTAAATTCTCTACTATTCACCACAAATTGCCTGCCTGGGTGGACACTGTTACCATCTACCCTTGGTTATCACTGCAATTAAGCTGCAGTGAACAATCCGATTAATTGGTCAGAGGCCTGGAAAGAGCAAGATTATATATACAGAAATGGCAGTTGAAGGAGTTATAGGAGTAGATTCAACATGTGATGATCTATGTATGCCCACCAGAGAGGAAATGGCTGTTGAAGATGCACTAAACAAAAAAGGATTTGTCCAAAATGTCAGCCTTTATTCTCAGCTACCTTGGCACTTGCCACCAAGTAACCACAGATGGGGGTTATGTAAGGCACAAGACTGATTTAGCTACTGCTGCTGCTAAATGACCTGTCATCAGCAGGGACTGACATTGCATCCTGGATACAGTACTTTCCCTCAGGGAAACCAATTAGCCCTTAGTGATAAGTTGATGACATCAGGTTCCTTTTTCCCTGGAAGGGGCAGAAATGAATCACTTGACAGAGATTAGCATGTTTTTGGTCTGCCTTCCATGACCACAACACATAACTACTAAAGAGTTCATTTTTGGAAGGACTTCTGGCGCTTCCCTAACCAGGCAGCTCAGGTAGGGCAGTCTCGGGGCAAAGGGGCGGAATTGCACACTGGAAACCTCTGTCTAGCAGACAGACAGCCTTTGAACAAACATAAGATTTTATATTTCAACATTCTGAACTCGTTTTTTTAAAAGATCAAATTTCTGAGGAATTACAGGCATTTTGAGCTTTTGCCTGCCTGCACGCGACTCCTGCTTCCGCGCCCACACCAGCGAGTGCCTCTGCCTCCTGCAGACCTTGAAATGTAGGACTAGAGCAACCCCACTTACAAGGCTGCATTTCCAGAAAAAGGAAGCATAAACTAACAAAGCCGAACAAATAGGAATATTGGTGCAGATATCAGGAAATTTGGGGTACCCACAGTACAGAGAGACTGAGAGAGGCATTTTTTACGTCATCAAATACAGACACTACCTCCCTGCAGCCACCACCACCAGCCCTTTACTGCCCCGGCCCAGACCAACCCTCTGCCAAGCTGCCGAGGGTCAGGAACGCCCAAGGCACAGGCCCGCCCACTGAGGCCAAGGCCCTTCCAAGGCCCAGACACTCCCACTGAGGCCAAGGCCTACCCTGAGGCCCAACCCGCCCACAGACTGGTCACAAAGGCCCAGGCCCAACCAAGGCCCAAATCGCCTACCCGCCTCGCAGCCCAGGAGGTCCACAGCCTGGTCGCTGCCAAGGTCCAGGGCCCCCAAGGCCCAACCAGCCGCGTAGCCAGGTCGCTGAGGCCTAGGGCCCCTGAGGCCCAACCCACCATGTAGCCCTATCGCCAAGGCCCAGTGCCCCTGAGACCCAACCGGCCCTCAGCCCAGTCCCCGAGGCACAGGCCCCCCGAGGCCGAATCCGCCCAACCCACCCGCTGAGGCCCACGCTGCCTGATGCCCAGCTGCTGATACCCAGGCCCCCTGAGGCCCAAACCACCCGCCCAAGGACCAAACCACCAGCCTGAGGCCCAAACCACCCGCCCAAGGACCAACCCTCCTGCAGCCCGGTCGTTGACACCCAGGCCCCCAGAGGCCCAAACCACCCACCCTAGGCTCAACCCACCCTCCTGAGGCCCAAACGGCCTGCCGCCAAGACCCAGGCCCCACTGAGGCCCAAAAAAGTTACTCTGAGTTAAGCAATAAGGAGAGTGAAAAGGGAAGACCACATCCTGATCACATCTTCCTGGAGGCAATCAGAAAACATAAAAAATTACCAAAACACATAATTAATTATTAGGGCCACAGATAAACATTAAACATGTCCAAGAAGCAAAAGCAGATGACCATATCGGCATATGTCCAGAAAAAAGATAAAATATCTGAGACAAGTGAACCAGAACTAGACCTTCTCTCTATGCTGGAAGGAGGGCAGGCCTTGGAGATACCTGAGAAACAATTCAGAAAAATGATTACAAAATGTCTCAAAACACTTTACAATGGAGTTGAGAAAAATAAGGAAGAAGTCAGAAAAGCGCTACAGGAACAATCAAACAAGATAGATACAGTATTGGTAACAATCCAAAACCTACAGAAAGAGTTCCAAAGAATCAACAACAAAATGGCAGAAATAGAAAACTCCTTGAAAGGGCAGAGGAGTAGAATGAGATGAGATGGAAGGAAGAATCAGTGAGCTGGAAGACAAGTCTCTCAAAATCACTAAGATAGAAAAACAAACCCAAAAAAGGGTAAAAAATTCAGAGGAAGGTCTAAGATTCACGTTGGACAACATGAAGAGGAAGAATAACCTAAGAATTATTGGCAATCCAGAACAAAATGAGTCACACAAGTCCACAGAGGAAATAGTCGAAGAACTACTGAAGAAAATTTCTCTAACATCCTCAAGGGAGAAAAAATAGAAATACAAGAAGCGCAACGAAGTCCAGGAAAGGTGGACCCCAAAAGAAAATCACCAAGACATATCATAGTCAAGCTCTCCAAACTCCAAGACAAGGAGACGCTACTGAAAGCAGCAAGAGAAAAAAGAGGGGTCACATACAAGGGCAAACAAGTCAGACTAAGCTCAGACTTCTCAGCAGGAACCATGCAAG
>NW_006408529.1:37454186-37455277 GCF_000296735.1 Chrysochloris asiatica | reverse complement strand
AAGTCTCCGTAAATTTTCAAATATCAAAATACTACAAAGCATCTTCTCAGACCACAATGCTATCAAATTAGAAATCAACAATAGAAAAACCAAGGAAATCAAGACAAATGCATGGAAACTGAACAACACCCTGCTGAAAAGTGACTGGGTAGTAGAAGAAATCAAAAGTGAATTTGCAAAATTTCTCAAAATCAATGAGAAACGAAACATACCAAAATCTTTGGGACACGGCGAAAGCTGTGCTGAGAGGATAATTTATTGCACAATAAATACACACATCCAAAAAGAAGAAAGAACTAAATTAACACATTAACATAGCATCTACAACAATTAGAAACAGACCAACAGAGGGAACCCACAGTCACCAAAAGAAAAGAAATAATAAAGATCAGAGCAGAAATAACTGAGATAGAAAACAAAAAAAACTATAGAAACAATCAACAAGACAAGAAGCTGGTTCTCTGAAAGAATTAATAAAATTGACAGACCATTGGCAAACCTAACAAAAGAAAAGAGAGAGAAGACACAAATAACATGCATTAGAAACCACATGGGTGATGTCACAATGGGGGGTGGGAGAAGTCTTTGTTGGTTGTTGGGAAGTTGGTGATGTGTGGGGGAAGAGGGGAGGGTGGAGCACAGGGCGGGGATTGGACACAGGAGAGCTTAGGTGCTAGGGAGGGGGGCAATATACAGGGAGGGAGAGGGAAGTGGAGAAACAGGGCAGATGGGAAAACAATTGGGCATGTTCGAAAGGGCTAAATGGGAGAGAGATAAAGGACAATATATGCACAGCCTTGGAATGGCAGGGCTCTGAGATACAGGGATTGAGTCATGATTGGAATGGGGCGGGGTGTGTGTGTGTGTGTGTGTGTGTGTGTGTGTAAATCATGTTAAAATGCTTGCCTGTTTTTTTGTTTGTTTTAATCTTGGTCTCCCTTGCATTATAATATAGAGTAGACACTGGACAGGGAGAGAAAGGAATAGTCAGAAACACCACACTAGAAGGCTTGTAAGTCTGTCTTCTGCCTATGACTAATTGGAATACCTAAAATGGGGCTACAGCGTACCCAGTGAACGAGGCTTCTTGC
>NW_006408529.1:37441701-37452998 GCF_000296735.1 Chrysochloris asiatica | reverse complement strand
GGGTTTCTGGGATATACCCTTTGGGTGGTTGATGATGCATGGAGGGGTTTGAAACCATGGCAATGAGATGATATACGATGGAATGAATGTAAAACTAAAGTTCTCCCATGTAAACTATCATGTAATACACAATAAAACATTAAAATTAATTAATTAATTAATTAAAAAGGCCAAAAAAAATTTTTTTTTTAAAGAGTTCAGTTTTGGAAAATTGTAAAACTGTCCAGTTACTTCAGACTTATGGTGACCCCAGTGTATCAAAGTAGAATTAATGTGCTTGACAAGGTTTTTCAATGACTGAATTTTTTGCAAGTAAATCACTAGGCCTTTCTTCTGAATTGTCTTTGAGTGGACTTGAACCTTCATCCTTTTGTTACCAACTGGGCATGGTAACTATTCATAATAGTACCCAGGGATCCAAGGGCTCTTCTAGCATCTGATTTACTAATATAGGATTCCACATAACAAAGTTTGAGACCAAGGGAACCACTTATCAACCATGGAGTGGCAGCATGGGCCCATGACCACAGATCCTCATGTCATAACACAGACTACATCATACAGAAGCTGCTGACCTGAGAGCACTGAATGCTCTCAAAGATATAGCTTGGCACCAGCTAGGAGATTGCTGTTGTTGTTGTTAAGTGCAGTAGAGTTGGTTCTGAGCCATGGCAACCCTGTATAGGGTTTCTGAGGAGCAGCTGGTGAGCTTGAACTATCGACCTTGTGGTTCAAACTGGCTTTGCAGTCCAGCACATTAGGTCACAGCACCACACCAGGACTCCTTATGTCCTTTATATGCCTTCTGTGCCAGGAGCTCTGGTAGCTTAGTGGTTATGCAATGGGCTGCTAACCTCAAAGTCAGCAGTTTGAAACTACCAGTGGCTCCGCAGGAGAAAGATAAGGCTTTCTGCTCCCATAAAGATTTACAGCCTGAGAAACCCTATTGCAGGGTCACAATGAGTCAAAAAAGATTCCATGGCACACAACCACCACCACCACCATGCATTAAGCCAGTGGCTTTTATATGATGCTCTGTCCTCCTATAAGTAGAACAAAAGGATGGAAACAGAAATGGCACTGCTCACAATCACTTCCAGAGACCCCTTAGGGAATTGATCCTGCCTTTCTTCACAACTCTGTGGTCTGTGTATCCAGATCTTCTGGTTGCCAGAGCAGGGGACAACCACTAATCTATAGTTCATCATACTGTGGTCGCTTGCATGTTCTTATGATTCTGGAAGCTATGAAACTAGTATTTGAAGTGCCAGCAGGGTCATCCATGGTAGACAGGTTTCAGCTGAGCTTCCAGACTAAGACAGATTAGAAAGAAGGAAATGTTTACTTTGGAATGTTTAGTCACTAAAAACCTTATCAATGTTTAGTCATTGAAAACCTTATGAATAGCAGAACACTGTAGTAGTGCCAGAAGATGAGTTCCTCAATTGGAAGGCACTCAAAATACAACAGGGGAAGAGCTGCCTAATTAAAATAGAGTTCCAATGATGATGTGAATTAAGTGATGGCACACGTCTCAAAATGAGGAGAAACAGCTACAAACTTCCATTAACAATCAGAACATGGGATGTACAAAGTATGAATCTGTAAAAATGGGAAGTTGTCAATAATTAAGTGCAATGCATAGAGATTGATAAGTAAGGAATCAGTGAGCTGAAAAGGAGTGGTATTAGCCATTTTGAATCTGAAAATTATTATGGTTTACTATACCAGGAATGACACACTGTAGAGGAATGGTGTCAATATTCATCATCAAAAAGAACATTTCAAGATCTATCTTGAGATACAATGGTGTCTATGATGTGATAATATTCATACTGCTACAAGAAAACCAGTTAATACCACTATTATTCAAATTTGCATACCAACCACTAAAGTGAGTGATGATGTAATCGAAGAACTCTACCAACTTCTTCAATCTGAAATTGATCAAACATGTAATCAAGATATATTTATAAATTCCCATTGACATGGAGAAGAGAGAGAGAAGAGGAAGGGCTTGTTGGTCCAAAGTGTGGTGAGACCTGGGGACGCCTAAGCTTATGGACAAGAATATAGCCACAGAGGGCTAGAGCTAAGAGTGAAGCGTCCAGCTGATATGAAGAGAGGGGAGACACACAAGAACACCCAAACTTGCAGACAGTACCATTTGACCTAGCCTCGATGGCTTGATAATCAGAACTCGACTAGAGGAAGATTTAAAAAAAAAAAAAAAAAGAATAAACAATTTTTGATAAAGGAAATGAGGATAAATTTCTACAGTTTGATGAACTTGACCTATACTCATGGAAGTAGTAACTCTAAACAACAGAGAGGGAAGGAGTCTTCACATCAAGTATCAATGCTATCCCCTCTGTACACAGGGTAGATAGGGATGGGCAACTTAGACCTTGGCTACCCAAAATGAGGGGGTGATAAAGGCTCGAAGTGACCGGCTTACAAGGTTTTAAGGGGGAGTTTAGTTTAATAGTGTGTGGGTAAAAGAGTCCCCACTGATAGTTTTCATCTTGTCTAGATGGGACTGGTTAAAAGATATGGGGATAAGATTCTTATGATTCAATAGTGAGTAACTGTTATCATGACTAATCACGATTGTTACAATTGTAAAGGTAGAAGTTTTGTACCAAAAATGGGGGAGCAGTTAATCTTACATTCCCTAGGACCCTAGGACCATCAAGGAAGAAGTGCACAAGCAGAATGTGGGACCTTATCCAGAGAAGCAGTGACACCAGAGATGGAGGCAGAGGTGGGGACACCGAGAGAGGGAGCAGCTGAAGACTCTAGATTCATGGGACAAGAGGGACTAAGAGATGGTGGCCAAGAGGCAGACTTGCAGAATGTGTTCGTTGGTGGTTTAAATTATTGTATATGCCTGAGTGTTTGTTTGTTTGTTTTTAAAAAAAGAGCTAAAGTGAATAGAGAGAAATACTGTTAACTGATGATACATGGAGGGGATTATAATCATTGTAATGAAACAAGGTATATGATTTGTTGAATGTAAAACTGATGATCTTCCCTGTAAACTTTTACTCAATCTCAATAAAAATCTTTTTAAAAAATGGATTGATAATTATTGATCGGAATGTAAAGGTTAGAAACAAAGAAGACAGATTAGAAGTTAGAAAAGGTGGCTGTGGTGATAGAAATGTTGCTGGAAATCACATGGTAGAAATTTTCAAGACCAATGACTTATTCATTGCAAATACCTTTTAAAACAACATAAAATGCAATTATATGCATGGACTTCACCAGGTGGAATACACAGGAAAACAATTAAACACATCCTCAGAAGAGACAATGGAGAAGCTCATTATCATCAACCAAAACAAGGCCAGGTGCTGATTGTGGAACAGATCATCAATTGCTCATACGCAAGTTCAAGCCAAAGACTGAAGTCCACAAGAGCCAAAACATGACTCTGACCAGATCCCATCTGAATTTAGAAACAATCTCATGAACAGATTTGATATATTAGATACTAATAACTTAAGACCAGAAGAGTTGTGGGAAGAAATCAAGAACATCATGCAGGAAGAAAGCACAAGGTCATTAAAAAGACAGGAAAGAAAGAAAAGACAAAAATGGATCTCAGAAGAGTCTCTGAAACTTGTTCTTGAGCTTCTTGCTGTTATTAAGTGTTGTTGAGTCATTTCCAACCCATAGCAACCCTGTATAGGGTTTCCAAGGAGTGGTTGGTGAGCTTGAACCACCAACCTTGTGACTCAAACAGCATTATCCCACAGCACTACATGAGCTTAGAGAAGCTAAATTGAATAGATGAAATTAGGAAGTAAAAGAGCTGAATAGAAAATTTCAGAGGGCAGCTTGAGAACACAAAGTTAAGTATGATGATGAAATGTGCAAAGACTTGGAGATAGAAAACCAAAAGGGAAAAACATGCTCAGCATTTTCAAACTGAAAGAACTGAAGAAAAAATTTAAGCCTTGACTTGCAATTTTGAAAGAGTCTATGGGCAAAATATTGAATGATGCAGAAAGCATCAAAAGAAGATGAAAGGAATATACAGAGTGACAATATCAAAAGCCAGATGTTCAACTATTCCAAGATCAAGAACCAATGGTACTGAAGAAAAGAGTCCAAGATCCACTGAAGATATTTCAAAAAACAAGGCTCCAGGAATTGAAGGAATACAAATTGAAATCTTTCAACAAACTGACGCCACACCAGAAGCACTCAGTCATCTATGCCAAAGAAATTTGGAAGACAGCTACCTGGTCAACTGATGGGAAGAGATGCATATGTGTGATAATTCCAAATAGAGGTGACCCAACTGAATGCAGAAATAATTGAACAATTACAGCAATATCACATTAAGTAAAATTTTGCTGAAGATAGTTTTTAAATGGCTGCACCTGTTCACTGAAATTCTGATGAGGATGTGACTTAGGACTATCGTTGTTGGTGTTCAGATGGATCTTGGCTAAAAGCCAAGAAAGATGTTTCCCTGTGCTTTATTGACTATGCAAAGGCTTTTGAGTATGTGGGTCATGAAAAACTATAGATGTATTTACTGAGGGTCAGGAAAACTAGAATGGTTAGTAGAAGAGGGAGACAATGAAAATCATTGTCTCAAGAGCAGCAGCAGCAGTGGGAACTTTGGTTTATCTCAAAAGTTTTTTTCAGCAAGATTTCATCCAGCAAACATGATCAGCCTCCATCCTGAAGAATCTTAATAGAATGGAGAGAACTTAACATGAGACTAAAGAAGATCTGAGTATTAGAATGAGTGGACTCTAATTTCCAGTTGGTGCTTTACTGAAATCTCCTATGATTCCTTAATCTTTTCTTGGGCCCTTCCCTCATCTTATTTCATTTTTAACAACTGTACCTACTTTTTTTTTCATACAACAGCTGAAAGTTAACTTGAACATCTTCCCACACTTGCAGAAAGCCAAAGTCCCTAGGAATTTATCTACACCAGTAAATGATTGGAGAGGGTATGTGAAAGTCAAACTCTCATGCATCAAGTTTTCACAAACACTGTGGTGTGATTCATATGCCAGAACTTTCACAGAAGAATGCTGAAGCTGATGAGCATAGTGTACCTGTCATAATCTTCTCCCCTGGAGTATACAAACATATGGCACCCTCAGGTTAATAATGTGCTTGATTATTAATCAAAAGGTTGGAAATTCAAATCTATCTAGGGGTGCCTCTGAGAAAAAGCTTTGCAACCTACTTCAAAAGAATCAGCCAGTGGAAGTCCAATGGACTATAAAGTCCTTCTCTGACTCATATATGGTCACCATGAAAACCCAGTATGGCAAGATATGAGAAGTTTTTTCCACTAGTGACTGGGGTATGGAAATAATTGATATGCCAAAGGTGAAGAGAACCCTGGAAGTCTGTGTGAGACTGAGCAGCAGCCTGCCTGTATTATTCAATACCAGCAAACAGCCCATCTCTATTTCTCTCTCTTTTCCATACACACATACACATATACACACTCTGCTTCCAAGGATAGTCTTTCTAATTGGTCTATCAAGGTTCTCTGTCCCTATGTAACTTCTGAACCATGAGAAATAAAGCTTGGTGGTGAATCCCAGCTTGGCAGCTGTAGTCCAGATTTCCTTCATTTACTTTACTCCACTTTCTCTTCTTCAGGACTGGATTTTGTCCTTAATATTCCTTATAATGATTCTGACAATCTTTTGTGACTTATGATCCTGAAAACCCACCTCATGTTGAGAATCACTGCTGTCCAGAAATTCTATACACAGTGATATGTCCATTGCTCTCAGAGTTAGGTTTCCCTTCTCAGAGAGTATTGCTTGCTGACCTAAATTCACCTGGAATTTGTGACATACCCAAGGATTTGCTGATCTATCTTCACACTTTTTACTCAAGGAAAATTAATACCTCTGCTGATTTCTAAACAGCACTGGTTCACTGAGCCTACCTGTTGGAATGTCCCACCATGCCATGCACTTAGGCTGTGATTATGACATAGTTCCTCCTAATCACAGAGTGAGAGAATGTTAGAACTTGAAGGAATCTTAAAGATCATCTTGTCTAGCAGTTCTCAAATTTTTTCTCTGAGCCATATATCTGAGGTAAAAACACAAATAGTAACAGTAGATATCCTCTCTTTACAGACAAGGAAACAAACCCAGAAGGTAAGTGACTTGCCAAAGGTCATGTTGTTGCTAAGTGCTGTTGAGTCAGTTGTGGCTCACAGCAACCCTGTGTAGGGTTTCTAAGGAACAACTGGTGGGCTTGTGGTTCTCAGTTCAGTGCCGATCCTACAGCACCACAGCAAGTTATGACTGAAAATGAACTGCTTAAGATATAGTAGAGCACTTAATGCACAATTAATAGTCACATTAATTTGGATTTTTGTCTTGAGTTTATTGCCAACCTGTGAACATTTTGAGAATCAATATATACACAATTAAAATTAAATATTTATTGATATTTAAGACTATTTTTACTATTCAAAAAAATTAAGGGATCAGTCACTAGAGAAGACATGATGCTTGGTAAAGTTGTTATTGTTGTCAAGTTCCACTGATTCAGTTCCCACCTATAGTGACTCTGTATAGGGTTTTGGAGGAGCGGCTGGTGAGCTTGTACCGCAGGCCTTGCAGTCCAGCACATTAACCCACCTTGCCATACCAGAAGACCCCCTAAGAGGAAAGATTTACACAATGGCTGCAGCAATGGACTCACACATGACAATAATTGTGAGGATGACTCAGGACCAGGCATTGTTTCATTCTGTTGTACACAGGGTTGCTATGAGTCAGAACCAACCTGAAGACACCTGTGGGATAAAGCACTGGGTAGGAAGACCAGTTTGAGCCACAGGGTCAGCTTTTTTTTTTTTAGACAATAGCATTTTTCATTATACAAAATCTTTATTTGTTTTGGTATCTTTTAACCAAAATTTGCTAAGATTTTAAAGAATTTATTGTTGCAAAAATATAGATAGCACAACATACGTCAATTCAATGTTTTTCATGTGTACAATTGTAACACTGTGGATTATGCATAGTACTGCTAACCACAAAGTCAGTAGTTCGAATTTACCTGCCAGTCTGTGTCAGAAACGTGAAGCTTTACGATCCTACAAATATTTACCACCTCAGAAGCTCTTTATAGGGTCACTATGAGTTGGAACCCACTCAACAGCACACAACTGCCAGCACCACCACAATTCAATAGCTGTTGTATTTGTTGTAGTTGTTAAGTGGAATCAAGTAGGTTCCACATCATAGTGACAAAGGTTTCCAAAATGTGGCTGTTGAGTTTGAACTGCCGACCTAGTGGTTACCAGTCCAGTGCTTATCCTACAGTGCCACACCAGTTTTCCAGATGCCTTTTGTTGTTGTTAAGTGTCATCGAGTTGGCTCCAACTCATAGTAACCTTGTACAGGGTTTCCAATGAGTGGCTAGTGACTTTGAACTGTCAACCTTGCAGTTCATCAAACCAACCTTGTGGTTGAGTGCTTATCCTATGGTGCCACACAAGGACTCTGGCAGATACATATATTGTTGTTAAATGCCATCCAGTTGCATCTGACTCATAGTGACTCTGTATAGTGCTCCCAAGGAGCAGCTAATGGGTATGAACTGCCAACTTTGTGGTTCGCAGTTCAGATCCTACAGTGCCACACCAGGAGTCCATAATAAGTTGTTATTGTTAAGTGCCAACGAGTAGGTTCCAACCCACAGCAACCCTGAACAGTGTTTCCAAGGAGAGGCTGGTGATATTGAACTGCCAACCTTGCAGTTCCAACTGACCTTGCAGTCCAGCACATTAACCCTACAGGGTTGCTATGAGATACTACGAGTTGATGTTGACTTGATGGCACCAAACAACAATATATATAAAGAGAGAGAAAGAGAGAGAAACTGCAACCTGGTGGATTAGCACTGAACTGCTAACAGCAAGGTCAGCAGTTTGTGTCCATCAGGCATTCTGCGGGAGAAAGATGAGGCTTTCTGCTCCCATTAAGATTTACAGACTAGAAACCCTATAAATGGTCACTATGAGTTGGAATCAATTAGACGGCACACTATCTATATTGGAGAGATAGATGTGTATGTATCTCAAAAACCCCCAAACTTCTTGCTGTTGAATCAACTCCCACTCATAACTACCCTACACAAGAGTATAACGGCATAAATGCCTATAGGGTTTCCAAGGCTATAACCTTTAAAGCCCTGGTGTGGTACTATAAGATCAACATTGGACTACTAACCACAAGGTCAGCAGTTCAAACCCATCAGCAGCTCTTAGAAACCCTAAAAAGGGTTACTATTAGTCAGAACCCACCCGACGACACACAACAACTATATTTTAAGAGGGGTGCTCTGGCACTGGATGATAAGAACTGGACTGCTAATCACAAGATCGATGGTTAGAGTCCACCAGCTGCTCCTCTGGAGAAAGATGTGGCTTTCTGCCCTTGTGAAGATTTACACCTTTGGAAACCCTATACCGGATCGCTATGAGTCAGAGCCTACTAGATCACATACCACAACAAAGCAACAAATCCTTAAAGAAGTAGACTGCCACAGTGAAATAGCTGGTGGGTTCAAACCTCTGACCTTCTGCTTAGCAGTGGAGTACTTGACCACCAAGTTTCTTTCTCAATTTCTCGTTCTCTTCCTTCATGCCTCCTTCTCCCTCTTTCACATAATTAACAACTCTGTTTGAATAGTAATCATAAAATTGATAGACTGAAAGGTAGGGTCACCATTTTTTCAGGTGATTCAGATGAATAAAAGTTAATAGGTAGAATATACAGAAAATGGTGCAAATGTGTCTGCAACTAAGGTATTTTGATCATTCCATTCTAAACAAGCTATATTTTTCTTAACCAGCTATCTTAGTCTCTTCAAAGAATGAAATCACATTGTACTACATTTTCCTCTGTTTCTTATCTAAACAGCACAAGACTGTATTTTAATGAAAGCTAGCAACAGAAAAAATGGCAAGAGAGGGAGAAAAGAGGCTTGACAGAGAGAACAAAAGATGAAGGTGAGACCAGAGGCTGAGTTGAATTATTTTTTTTTTAAAGGACAACAGAGAAGATCTTGGTTCAGTTAAGAAGAGGGACTTAAACAAAGCTTCTAGGCCACTCCTTCAGCTTTTTTCAATAGTATGTGATGCACTGTCCTGACTTCCGTTCTGGTATGCTCACAGAAGACAGACAACAAAGATTTAGAGTTGTCAGCGTAACAGTTGTACTGCTGTGATACACTGTGCATTGTCTGAGTAAGGGGCTTACCAGCCACCAGGAAGCAGGCATGCAGTACCTGAATTCACCAAGTTTATGTAAAATGCACTACAGAGGATTTGGTTACTCTCCATCTTCTCATGATAATGTAATCTACACTGACTAAATCATTTACTAACAACTCCCAAACTTACTCAGAATTTTGCTAAGGCTTTGTTGTCACAGTTTTCATTTCTTTTCAGCTCCAAATCTACATATGCTCACACTGACTACATTTACTCGCATATTAAAACCAGAGTAACAAATTTTTGATAGCTGAAAACCCACTATTATTAAGGATATAGGTAAATTTTGGGTTAATTTTCTGCTATTAGTTTGGTGCCAGAGAAATAGAGACATGTGTATGTTTGTTCTTTACTCCTCAAATAATTCATGAAAAAGTCCTATTATCTTTTCATTCCATTTTTCTATGAAATTTTGAGGAAGCCATATATATATGTGTGTGTGTGTGTGTGTGTGTGTGTGTGTATTCACACACATATATATACGGGGCTTTCTCAAACATGGAAAAATGGAATTAAAAGATAATAGGACTTTTTCATTAATTTCTTAAAGCACACTCACATGCATATATATTCAAAAGTAGAGGACAATGGACCTTATGAACCCATTCTCCAATGTCAACAGTTATCCACATTTTATAATCCTCATTTTATGTATCCCTTTTTGTTCATGATGTATTTGAGGAATGGAGCACAAATATACACATAATATCTTCCAATTTTGTCTAAACAAGTAACTAAATGTCTCTGTGTGTATATACAAGCACACACACACAAATACTATATGTATACAGTTAATAAAAAATCTGGAAGAAAATACATTTGACTACTAACAGGGCTTTCCTTAGTGTTTGGGAATGGGGTAGATAAAGATTGGGTAGGTACGTAAGATCTTAACTTTGTACTTTGTACTCCTGGGTGACTTTGTTTTGTTTTGTTCTTGGTTTTTTTGTTGTTGTTGTGGTTAGCAAAAACATGTATTACTTTTGTAGATAAAAAATTTTAATGAAAAATTTCTTTTTTATAAAGAACTTAACAAAATTAATCAAGATTATTATTGCTATTAGTGCCAAACTAACAGCAGAAAATTAACCCAAAACTTACCTATATCCTTAATAATACTGGGTTTTCAGCTATCAAAAATTTTTTACGCTGGTTTTAATATGCAAATAAATTCAGTCAGTGTGAGCATATGTGGGAACACTAAATGTTTTAAAATTAAGAAAGGTGTGCGACAAGGTTGTATTCTTTCACCATACTTATTCAACCTGTATGCTGAGCACATAATCCAATAAATTGGATTATATGAAGAAATATAGGATTGGAGGAAGACTCCTTAACAACCTGAGATATGCAGATGATACAACCTTGCTTGCTGAAAGTGAACAGGACTTAAAACATTTACTGATGAAGATCAAAGAACACAGCCTTCGGTATGGATTACATCTCAATGAAAAGAAAACAAAAATCCTCACCACTGGACCAATAAACAACATTCTTATCAATGGAGAAAAGACTGAAGTTGTCAAGTATTTCATTCTTTTTGGATCAACTATCAATACCCATGTAAGCAGCAGTCAAGATATCAAATGACATACTGCATTATGCAAATCTGCTGCACAGGAACATTTTTACTTTCTTTCTTAAATGTTTTATTGTGAATTATGTGATAGTTTACATGGGAGAACATTAGTTTTACATTCATTCGATCGTATATCGTCTCACTGCCATGGTTACAATCCCCTCCATGCAATCCTTCCCACGTACCCCCCAGGTCTTCAGCACACAGTCGCTCTCCCTCTCTGGATCTAAAGTCTCCAGCTGCTCCACTGCTCCATGTCATTATCTCTGGCTCCATTTCAGGCATCACTGCTTCTCTGGGTAGGATCCCGCTCTCTGCTCTTCTCCCTTGATGGTACTAGGGACCTCCGCTCCTAGGCTGAAAAGTTAATCACTCCCCTCCTTGCTATAAAACGTCTACGTTTACATTTCCGACCCTCACAATCAGTCC
>NW_006408529.1:37426689-37439471 GCF_000296735.1 Chrysochloris asiatica | reverse complement strand
GACCAGTTGCTGGAGAAGGATATCATGTTTGGTAAGGTGGAGGGTCAGAGAAAAAGAGGAAGACCCCCAACGAGATGGATTGGCCAAGTGGCAACATTGATGGACTCAAGAGTGGCAACAGTAGTGAGGCTGGCCCAAGATCAGGCATTGTATATATGTTGTTATTGTATATATGTTGTTGTTGTTGTTAAGTGCCGTCGAGTCAGTTCCAACCTGTAGTAACCCTATGTACAATAGAACAAAACAGTGCCAGGTCCTATGCCAACCTTAAAATTGTTCCTACACATGAGGCCATTGTTGCTTCCACTGTGCCAATTCATCTTGCTGGGGGTCTCCCTTTTTTTCACTGTCCCTCCACTTTACCAAGCTTAATATGTGTCCTGATAATATGTTCAAAGTATGAGAAACAAAGTATGGCCATCTTGGTTTCTAAGGAGAATTCTCATTGTACTTCTTCCAACACAGATTTGTTTGCTCTTTTTGAAGTCCATGGTACTGTTAATATTCTCTTCCAACACCATAACTCACATACATCAAATTTTCTATGGTCTTCCATATTCATTGTCCAACTTTCACATGCATATGAGTCTATCGAAAATATCATGGCTTAGGTCAGGTGCACTTTAGTACTCAAACTGACATCTTAGCTCTTGAACACTTTAAAGAGGTCTTGTGCAGCAGATTTGCCTAATGCAACACATCGTTTGATTTCTTGACTGCCGCTTTCATGAGTGTTGAAGATGGAGCCAAGCAAAACGAAGTCTTTGACAACTTCAATCTTTCCTCAATTTATGATGTTATTTATTGCTCCAGTGGTGAGGATTTTTGCTTTCTTTATATTGAGGTGCAACCCAATCCAAAGGCTATGGTCTTTGATCTTCATCAGTATTTTAAGGCATCTTCACTTTCAGTAAGAAAAGTTGTATCATCTGCATATCACAGGTTGTTAATGAGTCTTCCTCTAATCCTGATGCCATGTTCTTCTTCATATAATCTAGTTTCACAGATTATTTGCTAAGCATAGAAATTGAATAAGTATAGTGAAAGAATACAACCCTGGCACACACGTTTCCTGATTTTAAATCATTCTGTGTCCCTTTATTCTATTTGAACCAGCACCACTTGGTCTATGCACAGGTTCCTCCAGAGTACAATTAAGTGTTCTGGAATACTCAATTCTCTGCACTGCTGTCCATGCTTTGTCATGATCTACACAGTCGAAAGCTTCTGCATAGTTAATAAAGCATACGTAAATATTGTTCTGTTATTGTCTGCTTTCAGCCAAGATCAAACATCAGCAATGATATCCCTCATTCCACATCCTTGTCTGAATACAGCTTGAATCTCTGTCAGTTCCATGTCAATGTGCTGTTGCAGCCATTTTAAATTATTTTCAGCAAAAATTTACTTGCATGTGATATTACTTATCTTTCCAATCATTTCCACATTCTATTGGGTCACCTATCTTTGGAATGGGCACAAATATGGATCTCTTCTAATCAATTTGCCAGATAACGGTCTTCAAATTTTCTTGGCATATGTGAGTACCTCCAGTGCACCATCAATTTTATGAAAAATTTAAATTTGTTTTCCATAAATTCCTGGTGCCAATATCTCAGTGCACCTAAGATTTCTTCCATCAGTATCATTGACTCTTTTTTAAAAAAATTTTTATTGTGAATTATCTGACAGTTTACATGGGAGAACATTAGCTTTACATTCATCCTAAAGTATATTGTTTCATTTCAATGATTACAATCCCCTCTATGCATCATCACACAACCAAAGAATATACCCTGCAAGTTGCCCTCCTGGAGTCAGTACACAGACCCTCTCCCTCCCTGAGTCCAGAGTCCCCAGCCCCTCTGTCTCTCCATGTCATCATCTCTGCCTCCATCTCTGGCATCACTGCTTCTCTGGATAGGGTCCCAACTCCATTCTTCTCCCTTTATGGTCGCAGGGTTCTCTGCTCCTGGACTGCAAAATCAACCACCTCTGTCCTTTTGTTACCAAACATCCCCCTTTACATTTTCAACACTCACAGTCAGTCCTGATATCAATTATTCACTATTGAACCACAAGAGTCTTATCCCTATCTCCTTGCATCAGCCCCGTCCAGACAGGTTGCAAACTAGTCAGTGAAGAGTCTACCATCCCCTGCACTCTCTGGAACTAGGTTCCCTCTTGAAAGCTTGTAAACCAGTCACTTCTTGCCTTTTTAGGACCCCCTCCTCCAAATTTTGGGTAGCCAATGTCTAAGTTGCCCATCCCTGTCAACTCTGTGTACCAAAGGGGTGGGGATGATCCTCGCTGAAAAGATCTGTTCCCTCTTTGGAGATACTACATCTATAAGTATAGGTGAAGTTCATCAAATTGAAAAAAAGAAATCCATTGACCCATATGTTACCTCTTGAAATGGAAGAACATTTAACTTTTCTTTTTGGTACAATGACTCTGTGTATTCCTTCTATTTTCTTTCTTTTTTAATATTTTGTATTTTTTAATCAAATCAACTTTAGAAAGTTTATTGACAACTAAGGAGATTTGGATTCCTGGGGTGGTGCTGTAAGATAAGTGCTCAGCTGCAAGGTCATTTTGAACCTCAAGGTACAAACTCACCAGCCTCTCCTAGAAAAACCTATATTAGGGTCGCTATGAGTCGGAACCGATTCGACGACACTTAACAACAAATATGTATATATGTACAGAAATGTTGAGCATGCTCTTCCCTTTTGTTTTCTAATTCCAGATCTCTGAACATTTTATCAAAATAATTGACTTTGTTTTCTTGATCTATCCTTTGAAACTTTCTGTTCAGCAGCTTTACTTCCTCATTTCTTCCATTTGCTTTAGCATTTATATGCAGGAAAGCAAATTTCAGAGTCTACTCTGATATCCATTTTTGTCTATTTCTTACACGTCATAATCCCACTCACTATATATGCACACATTTATATATATACATACATATATATGGGTAAGTCACAAAAACTGCAACCAAGGGGGATGGCGTCTAGGGTGGAGGTGTAGTGAGGTTTGCCATCAGCAATATCAACGAATACCAGGCAAAGCCGATTCAGGGCAGAGCTCCAAAACTTGAAACCACAGAGACAGAAATATATGCAAGGTTTGAAGGCTTATAGCTAGTGGAACTTATAGCAAAAGTAAGAAATTACGTACTTTTGAATCTACCAGGCTCGGTGGCATGAAGCCGACAACTTGGGCAAGACCAAGCTGGAAAGCAGACACACCACGGAAAAATGCCACAGGAACCTCAGAGCAAAGGTGTACAATATACTTTGCTGGTTTTGCTTTGTTCTGATTTTCATTTTGGAGGAGTCTGTTCATTGGCCCCCACTGCTTGCACACCTCCATTCTGGTGACTAGAAGGGGTGCCTGAGTGAGTGGACACACCCCACCATCACCATTGGTGGGTTCTTCTGTCACACATGTGCACAGATACTCTCAGCCCAAGAGCCAGCATGGAACTGTTTTTTTTTTTTTTAAATATGGAAAAGCCAGAACAATAGGCATGGAGAGGGAAAGAGAGTTTAAAAACAAAATAGGCCAAAAATTAAATTAAATCCTGAGGTACAGCATAACAACCAACAGTGGCATCTTGAAATCTCTCAGGCTACTTTGAATGCAAGAAGCTGAAAAAGGACATTAAAGTCATACTCATATTAGACTACAGATATATATTTTTTCTTCTTCTCTCCCTCCTCTCCCTTTTCTGCAATTATAGACTACAATATCCATTCTAATATTGCTGTTGTTGTTGTTTGGTGTTTTGTTTTTCTTGTTTTTTGTTTTTTTTA
Source organism: Chrysochloris asiatica (assembly GCF_000296735.1). Classification (NCBI taxonomy): domain Eukaryota; kingdom Metazoa; phylum Chordata; class Mammalia; order Afrosoricida; family Chrysochloridae; genus Chrysochloris; species Chrysochloris asiatica. The sequence goes on along the minus strand of NW_006408529.1, from coordinate 37,435,653 downwards.
ACTGTTGCTGTTTTGCTGTTTTATGCTCCCCCTCCTACCTATGGGAGACTTTTTCTCTCCCTATATTACACAAGAAGAGAAAGCAACTGCTGCCATATAATCAAGCTACAATCACACTCTATAAAACACCAAAATCCAGTCAAGAACCAATACCAACTGCCATATACCAGGGAGGCAGACAACAACTGTAAAAGTTATTCTGAGTTAAGCAATAAGAAGATTGAAAAGGGAAGCCCACATCCTGATCACATCTACCTGGAAGCAATCAGAAAGCATTAAAAATACCAAAACACATACTCAATTAAGAATTAAGGCCACAGATAAACACTACACATGTCCAAGAATCAAAAGCAGAGGACCATATCACCACATGTCCAGAAACAAGATAAAATGTCTGAGACAAATGACTTAGAGGTAGACCAGGACTACATTCTGGAAGGAGGGCAGACCTTGGAAATGCCTCAGAAGGAATTCAGAATGATTATAAATTGTTTCAAAACATTTACAAGGGAGTTGATTAAAACAAGGAAGAAGTCAAGACAGTGCTACAGGGACAATCAAATAAGATAGATACAGCATAGGAAACAATTCAAAACCTACAGAAAGAGGTCCAAATGATCAACAACAGAATATCAGAAACAGACAATACATTGAAAGGGCAAAGGAGTAGAACAGAAGAGATGGAAGGCAGAATCAGTGATCTGTAAGACAAATCTCTCAATACCACTAGGATAGAAGAACAAACAGAAAAAAGGATAAAAAATATTGAAGGTCTCAGATTCATGTTGGACAACATGAAGAGGAATAACTTAAGAATTATTGGCATTCCAGAACAAGAAGAATCACATAAGTCCACAGAGGAAATAGTTGAAGAACTGCTGGAAGAAAATTTCTCTAACATTCTGAAAAGTGAAAAGATATACACTGAAGAAGCTCAACAAACCCAAGGAAGGATAGACACCAAAAGAAAATCACTGAGACATATCACAATCAAGCTCTCCAAAATCAAAGATAAGGATAGGATCTTGAAAGCAGCTAGGGAAAAGGGTAGTGTCACATACAAAGGCAAGCAAGTCAGATTAAGCTTGGATATCTCAGCAGAAATCATGCAAGCAAGAAGGCAATGGGGAGACATATATAAAACACTGAAGGAAAAAAACTACCAACCAAGAATCCTTTATCCAGCAAAGCTATCAATCAAATACAACGGTGTAATCAAAACATTTCAGTATAAACAGAAGCTAAGGGATTTTGCCAAAGTCAACCCTGCACTACAAAACTTCCTAAAGATAGTTCTGTGGACTGAGAAACAACAAGAACAGATAACAACCAGATATTGACATATGTGGCAGCACCTCCCAGAACTAAATAGACAGAAGGAAGAGTAAAGAACAGAACAAAACTATAAAAACAAACCCACAGAATCTGGGAGGTCATTTTATGATCAAAACAATTACAATGTAAAAGAAGGAACAGCGATCCAGATGGTGAGAAGATCAGTAAATGACAGGATAAAACAGACTGCACTAAATGGAGGGAAAAGTTAATGGACTATAAGGTAACCCCAAAGAAAATTAACAGTTCACAATATAAGAAGAAAATGAAAATCCAAAAAAAACACAGAAACATTAAAACTATGAGCAAACTCATAAGAAAGAACACAAAAAGAATGAGCTCAGCAAAGGAAGACACACAGAACAAAGAAAGTAGCAACACCACACACACAAAAAAAACATAATGGCAGCAATTGATCCATACCTATCAATAATTACACTAAATGTAAATGGATTAAATGCACCAGTTAAGAAACGAAGTGTGGCAGAATGGATAAGAAAACAAGATCTTTCAATATGCTGTCTGCAAGAGACACATCTCACACACACAGAAAAAAACAGATTAAAAGTTAAAGGATGAAAAAAAATATATACCACGCTAACTGCAATGAAAAATGAACAGGAATGGCAGTATTAATCTCTGATAAAATGAACTTTAAGGCAAAAACCAGCATAATAGATAAAGATGGATATAATCTCATGATTAAAGGGACAATTGATCAAGATAATGTAACCATAATAAATATCTATGCTCTCAACGAAAGAGCTCCAAAATATATAAAGCAAACACTAATAGCTTTGAAGAAACAGACAAATCTACAATAATAGTGGGTGATTTTAATGAACCGCTTTCAAAAATGGATAGAACAATCGGAAAGAAACTTGTCAAAGACACAGAAAAACTAAACAAAACAACCAGCCAACTGGATCTCACAGAGCATTCAACCCAACAACTGCACAATACACATTCTTTTCCAGTGCACATGGAACATTCTCCAGAATAGACCATGTCTTAGGTCACAAAACAAATCTCCATAAATTTACAAATATCAAAATACTACAAAGCATCTTCTCAGACCAACAATGCTATCAAATTAGAAATCAAAAATAGGAAGACCAAGGAAATAAAGTCAAATACATGGAAACTGAATAACACCCTGCTGAAAAGTGACTGGGTAGTAGAAGAAATCAAACGTGAATTCACAAAGTTCCTAGAAATAAATGAGAATGATAACACAACATACCAAAATCTTTGGGACACAGCGAAACGGTGCTGAGGGGACAATTTATTGAAATAAATGCACACATCCAAAAAGAAGAAAGAACCAAAAGTAACACATCAACACAGCATCTATAACAATTAAAAACAGACCAACAGAAGGAAACTACAGCCACCAAATGAAAAGAAAAGAAAAGAAATAGTAGAGATTAGAGCAGAAATAAATGAGATAGAAAACAGAAAAACTATAGAAAGAAACAACAGGACAAGACGCTGGTTCTTTGAAAGGATTAATAAAATTGACAGACCATTGGCAAACCTAACAAAAGAAAAGAAGACACAAATAACATGCATTAGAAACCACATGGGCAATGTCACAACGGAACCAAAGGAAATCAAAAGGATAACAGAATACTATGAAGAGTTGTACTCCAACAAATTTGAAAACTTAGAAGAGATGGATACATTTTTAGAAAAAGACAACCTACCTAAACTCACACAGAGTGAAGTAGAAAACCTGAACAGACCCATAACAAACAAAAAAATTGACTAGGTCATCAAAAAAACTCCCAACCAAAAGAAGTCTAGGCCCTATGGCTTCAATGGTTCTATGAAACATTCAGGGAAGAGCTCTCACCAATTCTACTCAAATTATTCCAGAAGATAAAGGAGGATGAAAAACTTCCTAATATATTTTATGAAGCAAGCATAACCTTCATATCAAAACAAGGGAAGGACGTCACTGAGAAAGAAAATTATAGACCAATATCCCTCACAAACATAGATGCAAAAATTCTCAACAAATTCCAAGCCAGAGGCACATCAAAAAGATAATAATACATCATGACCAAGTGGGATTCATATCAGGGTTCCAAGGATGGTTCAACATTAGAAAAACAATGTACGTTATCCACCATATAAATAAGAAAAAAGAAAAGAGAACCACACGATCATATTGATTGATGCAGAAAGGCATTTGACAAAATCCAACATCCATTCCTGACAAAAACACTCAACAAAGTAGGAATTGAGGGGAAATTCCTCAACATAATTAAGAGCATATATACAAAACCAACAGCCTCTATTACTCTCAATGGAGAGAAATTGAAAGCCTTCCCTCTGAGTACAGGAACCAGACAAGGCTGCCCTTTGTCACCACTTCTATTTAATATTGATTTGGAAGTCTTAGCAAGAACTATACGACAAGACAGGGAAATTAAAGGCATACAAATTAGCAAAGAGGAAGTAAAACTCTATTTGCAGATGATATGATCTTATACGTAGACAACCCCAAAGACTCAGTAAAAAAGCTACTAAATTGGAAGGTTCAGCAAAGTGGCAGGATATAATATCAAAATACAAAAATCCATTGGATTTCTCTCTACCAAAAATGACAGCACTGAAAAGGACATTAGGAAAGCAATACCATTTACAATAGCCACCTAAAGGATGACGTAGCTAGGAATAAATGTAACCAGAGAGAAAAAGGACTAATACGAAGAAAACTACAAAACACTACTACAAGAAACCAAAAGAGACCTACAATAATGGAAGCATGTACCATGCTCCTGGATAGTAAGACTTAACATTGTGAAAATGTCAATGCTGCCCAAAGCAATTTACACAATCCCAATCCAGATTCTAATGACATTCTTCAAAGAGATTGGAAAAACAATTACTAACTTTATATGGAAAGGCAAGAGATGCAGGATAAGCAAAGCACTGCTTAAGAAGAAAGAATAAGGTTGGAAACCTCTCACTCCCTGACTTCAAAATTGATTACACTGCTACAGTGGTCAAGACTGCTTGGCACTGGTACAATGAAAGATACACTGATCAATGGAACAGAATTGAGAATCCAGAAATTAACCCATCCACATACAGTCAACCGATTTTTGACAAAGAATGGATAAACAAACTGTGGAACATACACACAATGGAATATTATGCTACCTTGAATTAACTAGGAAGCTGCAAGCCACCGCATAATATAGATGAACTTTGAGGACATTATGTTGAGTGAAATTAGTCAGTCACAAAAGGAGAAATACTGCATAGGACCACTACTGTAAAAGACTAAGAAAAAGAACCCATACTAAAGGGGGTGGGTGGGGGAGAGGATTTTTTGCTGGTTACTGGGATATGGGGGATGGGGTGATGGGAAGTAGGGGAAGGTGAAGCACAGGGAAAGGAATAGACAAAGGATAGTATGGGTGCTAGGGAGTGGGGCAACACACAAGAAGAGGGAGGGGAATGGAAGAACAAAGGGGATGGGAAAGCAATTAGGCAGGTTTGCATGGATTAAGTGGGACACAGGTAAATAATGTGTATGCACAACTTTGGAAAAAACAGGGCACTAGGGTGGAGACATGGCTGGAATGGGGAAAAGAGGAAAAATAATGTTAAGATGCTTGGCTGTCTTTTGATCTTGGTTTCCCTGGCATACCAATTTAAAATAGACACTTGAGGGGGAGAGAGAGGAATAGCCAGAAATATCAACTTAGAAAGCTTGTAAACCCATCTTCTGCCTATAACTGATTGGAATACCTAAAATGGGGTTACAACGTGCCCAGTGAAGGAGGCTTCCTGTGAACCCTCTGCATTACATAAGACTATAGGAGGAATGCCTGAACCCCATACAGAATCTTCTGAAGAGGATAATTTCCACTTGAAAGGACAAGCAGATCAGCCTTGAGCGGGTAGAAGAACAGAAGATACTTCTTGAAAGAAAGACCGACAGGAAGAACACAAAACAATAAGCCCGACTGATTACTACAAGAACATGCAAGTTGCTTGCCCAGGACAATTCAAGCCAAGTGGTTGGGTCCACTCAGAGCAAACCCCCTTCTAAGACTAAGACTCAATGGGAACACACGCTCTGATTGGTGAAGATGTTTGTTACCGAAAAGGGGAAGTGAGAGAAAAACAGCAATGAAGCTGCGAGCAAAGCCATACAACTTTCAATAGACTCCTGTGAACCTGGGTGGAGACGTGGTTGGCCAGCAGTGTAGCAAGACCTGAGGACTCTTGGGCCCAGAGTCAGTGACATAGCCACAGAGGACTACAGTGGAGAGTGAAGCATCCAGCTGATAAGAAGAGAGGGCATATGCATAAGAACATCCACATTTGCAGATAATACCCACTTGACCTGGCTTCAATGACTGGATGATCAGAGCTCAACTAGAAGAAGAAAGAAGATGACAAAATGAGTAATCTGATATAATTTGATGAACTTGACCTACACCTATTGACGCAGTAGCTCAAAAGAGGGAACAAATCATTCCCACCCCTTCCATACACAGAGTAGATAGGGATGGGCAACTTGGCTACCTAAAATGGGGAGAGGGAGGGAGACTACAAAGGTAAGAAGTGACTGGCTTAGAAGCTTTCAAGAGGGAGCCTAGATCCAGAGGGCGTGGAGGAAGGTAGAATCTCCACTGAGTAGTATCCAATATCTCTGGGTGGGGCTGGTGAAAGGAGATGCAGATAGATCTCTTGTGTTACAACAGTGAATCATTGTTATCAGGACTGTGAGGGTTGGAAATGTAAAGGTAGACGTTTTATAGCAAAAGGAGGGGACTGATTGACTTTGCAGTCTAGGAGTGGAGGTCCCTGGGACCAACAAGGGAGAAAAGCAGAGAGCGGGACCCTACCCAGAGAAGCAGTGACACCAGACGTGGAGAGATGGAGAGGCTGGGAACTCTAGACCCAGAGAGGGAGAGTGGCTGTGTGCTGATGATGGGAGTGGGGGGTGGGGGGTGGGGGGAGAGGGTATATCCTTTGGTTGGTTGATGATGCATGGAGGGGATTGTAACCTTGGCAATGAAATGATACACGATAGGATGAATGTAAAGCTAATGTTCTCCCATGTAAATTTTCACATAATTCACAATAAATCATTAAGAAAAAATACTGGTGACATAGCTTCTAGCCTTCCAGCAACACACAAGTGACCACTATACAACAAACTGACCAATGATGGAATAAGACTGTATAAATGCACAAAATATTTGTATCTTTATGACTCAAAAGAATTCACACAGATGTTTCCAGAAATGAAAAGTGAAGAAGAGTCATTTGAAAGAAATAGAATCCAGAAAGAATCAAAGTACTGTACTGCAAGTGAGGTTAGGAAAGTTGTGAGTAGAGAGAATGACATGTGTGAGTGATCTCATCATGAGGATTGTTAAAAATATGAATTTTTCAGAATAACTTTTATTGTGTAGACATTAATGAATCATATTGTCAAGAAATAACAAATTCTACAAGGTAGAAATCTTTAAAACCTATTAATAAAAAGATAGCTAAAAAAAAAAGCAATTTCCCATAGATATTAAATGATGCTGTTGTTAGGTGCCATTGAGTCAGTTCCGACTCATAGAGATCCACCCTATGTACAATAGAACAAAACACTGCCTGGTCTTGTGCCAACCTCACAATTGTTTTTACATTTGATATCTCTAAATAACTCTTGGATACAAGAAAAATGAATTCTTAAGTAACAGATGATTTAGAAAATAACAATATTGTACTACTTATGAAAACATTTGGTATATTACTAAAACCATATTCAGAAGAAACTTTAAATCTATACATATTTTTACTTAGAAATAAGAAAACACAAAATTGATTGATTAAACATTTATCTCAAGAAATAAAAAATATCAACCAAATAAACGGAGAAAGTAGAATATAGAATTATTCCAAGTATTATACAAAATTAGAAACAATAAAGAAAATATCAACAGGTTTGATCATAAAATTTATTATTATTTTTTAAGTTCTAGAGCAAAATATGTCATAAAAATGTCAAACTGGAAAAGTGCATGCAACATATAGCAGAAATACAATTAATATAAACACAATATGTAAAGACGTATATTTGTTGCTGTTGTTTAGTGCTGTCGAGTTGGTTTGGACCCATAGTGACCATGTATTGGGTTTCCAAGGTGCATCTGGTGAGCGTGAACCACCGACCTTGTGGTTCAAGAGACACTGCATCCAGTGCATTAGCCCAGAGTGCCACACCAGAGCTCCAAAGATATATATAATATCTTTCAATTCAATCAAAATAAACAAACTCTTCAATAGAAAAATGGACAGAGAAATAAACAAAAAATTCACAGAAACAAGCTAGGAAGCTAACATACAGATGAAACAATACATAACTTCACTAACAAAGAACTATAAATCCCCAAAAAAATTTTTTAAATCTATGAGATTATCAGGAGTGACCAGTTCCCGGAGAAGGACATCATGCTTGGTAAAGAGAATGGTCAGCAAAAAAGAAGAATCCCAAGGAGATGGATTGACACAGTGGCAGCAGCAATGGGCTCAAGCGAAGGTTGCTAGGCATGAGTCCTTCCTTTGCAACTTAGCATAGAACAAGGCAGTGATTTGTTCTGTTATGCATAGGTCACTACAAGTCAGTACCCACACAACAGCACATAACAAGAAAGATTTAAAAGAGAGATTACACCCAGAGCTAGCATACGAATCAGGAAATTGGCACTCCTATGCACAGCTGATAAAAGTGTAAACTGATTCAAATTTTATTTTGAAAGGTTGATTTTGACAATATGTTTTAAAATGCAAAACTTGCATATTCACTCATTCAAGATGGTCTAAGCAAATGTGTTTATTTCTCATACATGCCAAAATCTCACTGAAATGACAGAAAATTCCTCAAAGTAAGGCCTTTACCTGATGGGAAACCTGTAAGTATGAAATTTGCAAGCCCAAAACAGAGCGTGAGACTCCCCAGTGATTTCTAGAAGGAACCCCAAGTTCATAGTGTGTTGGAGTTGGAGTGAGTTATGAAACAAAATAATTAATTATACTGTTTGTAAACAAACTACCTGGTTGAGGCATTTGCACTCAAGTAAGGTGGCTTGTGAGTTGCTGTGATTCTGAAAGCTATGCAACCAGTATTTTAAATACCAGCAGGGTCACCCATGGTGGACAGGTTTCAGATGAGCTTCCAGACGAAGACAGACTAGGAAGAAAGAGCGACGTATTACTTCAGAATATTTAGTCACTGAAAACCTTATGAATAGCAGAGAAACACTGTCAGTTTTGCGCTAGAAAATGAGCCCTTCAGGTTGGAAGGCACTCAAAATGCGACTGGGGAAGAGAAGACTTCTCAAAGTACAGCTGACCGTGATGATAAGAAAGGAGTACAGTCCATGGGAGAAAAGCATCAAAAGATACACAGATTCACTGTACCACAAGGAAATGGTTGATGTTCAACCATTTCAAGAGGTAGCATATGATCAAGAGCCAATGATACTGAAGGAGGAAGTCCAAGGTGCATGGAAGGAATTGGCAAAGAACAAGGCACCAGGAATTGATGGAATAAAAATTGAAATCTTTCAAGAAAGTGAGGTGGCACAGGAGGCACTCACTCATCTC
>NW_006408529.1:37408710-37425309 GCF_000296735.1 Chrysochloris asiatica | reverse complement strand
CAGTCGCTGGAGAAGGATATCACGTTTGGTAAGGTGGAGGGTCAGAGAAAAAGAGGAAGACCCCCAATGAGATGGATTGGCCAAGTGGCAGCGTCGATGGACTCAAGCATGGTAACAGTAGTGAGGTTGGCCCAGTATCTGGCAGTGTTTTATTCTGCTGTGCATAAGGTCGCTATGGGTCTGTACCAACTTGATGGCACCTAACAACAACAACAACAACAAGTTACGTTGGGAGCTCTGGTAGCGTAGTGGTTATGAATCAGGTTGCCAATCTCAAGGTTAGCAGTTCTAAACTAGCAGCAGTTCCGCAGGAGACAGATGAGGCTTTCTGTTCCCATAAAGATTTACAGCCTCAGAAACCCTGGGCAGGGTCACTATGGGTCAGAACCTACTCGATCGGCACTTAACAACAACAACAACAACAGGTATGTTGGGAGTCCTGGTGTGGTGCTGCAGGTTAATGCACTGGACTGCAAGTTCGGTTTGAACCATAAGATCAGCGGTTCAAGCTCACCAGCCACTCCTTGGAAACCCTATACAGGGTCACTATGAGTCGGAACCAACTCCACAGCACTTAACCACAAACAACAAGGTATAGTACAAACAAATTACTAAATAATTTGAAAGACTGTCTGGGAAAGTACTGGTATTCAAGAGAGTAGAGCAAAATCCAACTGAATTTGTAAGTCCGAAAGAGAGACAAAAGGAGCTCTGGTAGCATGTTGTTGTTGTTGTTAAGTGCCATCGAGTCGGGTCCGACCCATAGCGACCCTGTACAGGGTTTCCGAGGGTGTAAATCCTTACGGGAGTAGAAAGCCTCATCTTTCTCCCGCGGAGCGGCTGGTAGTTTCGAACTGCTGACCTTAAGGTTCACAGCCCGATTCGTAACCACTACGCTACCAGAGCTCCTTGGTTACGAATTGGGCTGCGAGCCGTAAGGTCAACAGTGAAACTACTAGCTGTTCCGCGGGAGAAAGATGAGGCTTTCTGTTCCCTTAAAGATTTGCAGTCTCGGAAACCCTGTACAGGGTTACTGTGAGTCGGAACTGACTCCACGGCACATAATCACCACCAAGAGAGACAAAGGAATAAGGAAGTGAAACAACAAGCAGTGGTGACTGTAGCAAGTGAGGGTCCAGGGCTTAGTTGGGCTTTTTCCCTGTGTACTCTGCACACATTCTAAAAAGCATTTGTCTGTCAGCCTCTTCTCTCTTAATCATGAGAAAAGCTATCATGGAACAGGATTTTAGAACTGTGGAGGAAACCAGGGATCGTTTTTGTGCTATGCAATATAGTCTGTCATTTAAAAATATGCATGAACAACTTAAAGTCCCCAGATATTAAAAACAAAACAAGAGCATGAAAAAAAGCATTATGAAGAGGATAGAGAGAAACACTGTTAACTGATGATGTACGGAGTGGACTATAATCAATGTAATGAAACAAGTCATATGAATGGTTGAATGTGAAACTGATGATGTGCCCTGTAAACTTTCACTCAATCCACAATAAAAACCTTTAAAAAAAAAAGTATTATGATAACAAGCAGAACAACCTACTCTAGAAGAAACATATTTTAAGGAGGAGAGAAAAACTGATAATTGCTGTCTTTAGAGAATTACAGAAATACAAAGAACCCGGAAAAAATACAGTATTTTATGAAAATAAAAAGAAGAGTTTTTAGAAATTAAAGACAGGTTATCACACAGGGTTTACTTCAGAACTAGAAGAATGGTTTTACATTTGAATTCTTTTCGCAGTACACATTATTAATAATTTAAAGAAAATGTTATGTTCATATCAATACATAAAAAGACATTAACATAAAATTCAAAATTCATTTCTGATCAAACAAATTTTATTTAATTAAAAATACAAAGAGATAAGGTAAAACTCTAAGTTTAGATATGGAGAAATGTCCTTGATATATTATAGTTACAGAATATAATGTATGAACATATGGATTAGAGTTTTTAGTCCTTAGCACTCATGACATTTTTTGCCAGATAATTCTTAGTTGCTGGGGGCAGGGAGAGTTATTCTGTGCGTGGTAGGATGTTTAACACCATCCCAAGCCTCTATCCACTAGATGACAGTAGTACACTTAATAGCATTCCTGCCAAGTTATAGCAACCAAAAACGTCTCTCGATCTTTCTCTAGACCTTTCCAAATGTTCCCTAAAGGGCACATCTGTAGTATGGACCTATCTACGTGTAAATCAAGTCTTAACAATGGTCTTCTTTGTGGTGTGAAATCAAAGAGTTTAATCTTCTATATGTTATTCGAACACACACACACCCCCATACACATATATACTGCATTGGTGGTTTAGTAGTAGAATCCTTGCCTTCCATGCAGGAAACCTGTATTCAATTCATAGCCAATGCACTCCATGTACTGTCACCACTCATCTATCAGTAGGGACTTGCTTATTGCTATGATGCTGAACAGGGTTCAGTGGAGCTTTCAGACTAAGGCAGACTGGGAAGAAAGGCCTGGCAATCTACTGCTGAAAATCAGTCAGTAAAAACCCTGTGGATTACAATGGCTCAATCCCATAGTACATAGGTTTGCCTTGTTTTGGGAACTGACTCAATAACAGCAGACAACAACAACAAAAATATATATTATCATACAGCTACATTGTATGTAGCTCTATGATAGATAGATTTAGGTTTTTGTAGGTTATTCATTTATGCTTCAGATGTACTTAAGAACTAAGAAATCTAACTACTTTGTGGGACAATATTTTTTAAATTGAGATATAATTAGTATGCCATAAATATCAAAGCTCTATGCTAGACAGAGCTACATATAATGTGTGTGTGTGTATAGGTAGAGAGATAAATAAATATAGATACAGATATATGTCCTGGTGTGTGGCACTGAGGGTTAATGTGCTGGACTGCAAGGTCGGTTTGAACCACAAGGTTGGTGGTTCAAGCTCACCAGCCACTCTTCAGAAACCCTATACAGGGTTGCTATGGGTCAGAACCGATTCGATGGCACTTAACAACAACAATATATATATATGGACTCCTGGTGTGGCACTGTAGAATCAGCACTGGACTGTGAACCTCAAGGTCAGTAGTTCAAAACCATCAACAGCTCCTCAGAAACCCTATATAGGCTCACTATGAGTTGGTTCCAACTCATAGTAACCCTGTGTAGGGTTTCTGTGGAGTAGCTGGTGAGCTTTAACTGTGGACTTTGTGGTGCTAATGACATTGTAATCCAACATATTAACCCACTGAGCCACACCAGGACTGACTCACTCTACTCTCTCTCTTTCTCTCTCTCACTAAATATATATATCCTGATGTAGCACTGTGGGCTAATGCACTTTGCTACAAAGTCAGTGGTTCAAGCTCATCAGTCGCTCCTTGGAAACCCTATACAGGGTAACTATGGGTCAGAAACGACTCAACAGCACTTAACAGCAACAATATATATATGTGTATGTGTGTGTGTGTGTGTGTGTGTGTGTGTATACATATATTTCATAGCATAATCATCCTGCCGTCAAAAGAAATTCCGAGGAGATAAAAGGACTAGGCGTACCTTTTAATGATAACTATGTGTACACACAATCTGAATATGTTATTTTGAGTTTAAGAATAAGAATCCAAGCGCTAAGTGACAGAGAAACAGGTGATGGGGCAAACTAAACTGCTTTTCAAGATAGGAATAGAAATAACTTCAGCGAACACAAGCCTATGACATTAAGTTAGTGACTTGTTTTCGAGGTGTTTCAGTGTAAGAGCTATTTCTGAGTTCCACCTTTGACTTGAAGAATGTGTTCTAGCTAATGAGCTAGTTAATGCTCACTGTAGAGTCAATTAGAGAAGAATACTTCACTGAGTATCAATGGCTGTCTACTTAGGCTTACATATGTCTCAAATCTTTTGCTTCTTAGCTATAAATATTGTTGTTGTTAAGTGCCGTCGAGTCGGTTCCGACCCATAGTGACCCTGTACGGGAGTAGAAAGCCTCATCTTTCTCCTGCAGAGCGGCTGGGAGTTTTGAACCGCTAACCTTAAGGTTTGCAGCCCGATTCATAACCACTACGCTACCAGAGCTCCTTTAGCTATAAATACTGTGCTCTTTTTAGTAATTTATGGGTTAAGATTAGGGATTAAAGTATCAATCAGTAAATCAAAATAATTATCGAGTGTCAAATACATGCTTAGAACGCTGCATAACATAAAATTATTCAGCTTGCAGACCCAATATAAATAGGCCTTTATTCAAACAGGTTAAAAATGATCCAGTAAAAAATAAATCTTGTGCTTATACCTTAGTGAGCCTTTGTATTACGGTATCATCATTTTGTAGGTTATTAATTTATGCTTCAGATGTACTTAAGAACTAAGAAATCTAACTACTTTGTGGGGATTGAGCTATAATTTGTATACCATAAATTTCATTCTTCTATACTTCAAATCCAATGGCTTTTAGTATATTAGCATGGTTGTACAATCATCATCATATCTAATTCTAGAACATTTTCATCATTCCTAAAAGAAAGCCATACTAATTAACAGTATTAACAATGGCCATTATTCCTTCCCCCAGCTACTGGCAACCACTGATCTAATTTCTATCTCTATGGGTTTACCTATTCTGGACATTTCATTTAAACAAAACCATGTAATATACAGCTTTGTGTTCCTGGCTTTTTTCACTTAGTATAACTTGGTGTTGAGTTCTGGTGTGGCACTGCAGATCAATGTGCTAGACTGCAAAGTCAATTAGAATTGCAAGGTCAGCAGTTCAAGCTCACCAGCCGCTCCTTGGAAACCCTATACAGGGTCGCTGTGGGTCAGAATCGACTTGACGGCACTTAACAACAACATAACTTGGTGTAGAGCTGTAGGATCAGTGCTGGACTTCAAACTACAAGGTCAACAGTTCAAAACCCACCGATTCCTCCTTGGCAACTCTGTACAGGGTCACAATGAGTTGGAACCACCATTTGTTTGTCAGTTTGTCGTACTGTGGTGACCTGCATGTTGCTGTGATGCTGAAAGCTATGCCACAGATATTTTAAGTGTCAGCAGGGTCACTCATGGTGAATAGGTTTCAGATGAGCATCCAGATAAAGACAGACTAGCAAGAAGGAGCAACAGACAACTTCTGAATATTTAGCCACTGAAAACCTTATGAATAGCAATAGAAAACTGGCAGCATAAAAATACTGAATATTGAAACATGATAAAGAGCACCAGAATATTGTCAGATATAGTGCTAGAAGACAAGCCCCTCAGGTTGGAAGGCACTCAAAATGTGACTGGGAAAGAGTTGCCTCCTCAAAGTAGAGTTGACCTTGATGACATGAATGGAGTAAAACCCTTGGGACCTTCATTTGCTTATGGGGCACAATTCAAAATGAGAAAAAGCTATAAACATCCATTAATAATCAGAACATGGAATGTACAAACTATGAATCTAGGAAAGCTGGAAATTGTCAAACATAAAACATAATGCATAAACAGCAATATCCTAGGCATTAGGGAGCTGAAATGGACTGGTATTGGCCATTTTGAATCTGACAATCACATGGTTTACTATGCCAGGAATGACAAATTGAAGAGGAATTATGTCACATTCATCACCAAAAAGAACATACCAAAAATCATCTTGAAATACAAAACTGTGATAGTACAATATCCATATGCCTACAAGGAAGACTAGTTAACATTATTATTAAAATTTACACACCAACCAATAAAGTCAATGATAATGAAATTGAAGAATTCTACCAATTTCTTCAATCTGAAATTGATCAAACATGCAATCAGGATACATTGAAAATTACTGGAGATTGGAATGCAAAGGTTAGAAACAAAGAAGAAGGATTAGTAGCTGGAAAATGTGGCCTGTTGACAGAGATGATGCTGGAGATCTCATGACAGAATTTTGCAAGACCAATGATTTCTTCATTGAAAATACCCTTTTAAACAACATAAAAGACATGGACCTCACCAATGGAAAACACAGAGATCAAACTGACTACATCTGTGGAAAGAGACAGCAGAAAAGTTCCATATCATCAGCCAAAACAAGGCTAGGGGCAGAATGTAGAGAAGACCATCACTTGCTCATATGCAAATTCCCACTGAAGCTGAATAAAACTACGTCCATGAGAGCCAAAATATGACCTTGAATACATCCCACCTGAATTTAGATATCATCTTGAAGAACAAATTTGATGCTTTAGACACTAAAGACTGAAGACCAGAAGAGTTGTGGATGACATCAAGATGACCATACAGGAAGAAAGCAAAAGGTCATTAAGAAGACAAGAGAAAAGGAAAAGACCAAAATGGATGTCAGAAGAGACTCTGAAATTTGCTGTCCAGTGTACAGATGCTAAAGCAATTGGAAAAAGTGAGGAGTTACAAGGGCTGAACAGAAAATTTCAAAGGTCAGCTCTAGAAGGCAAAGTCAAATATTATAATGAAATGTGCAAAGACCTGGAGTCAGAAAACCAAAAGAGAAAAACATGTTCAGTATTTCTCAAGCTGAGGGAACAGAAGAAAAAAATTAAGCCTAGACTTAAAATACTGAAGGATTCTATGGACAAAATAACGAATGATACAAAAGATGGAAGGAACACACCAAGGCACTATACCAAAAAGAAACGGTTAATGTTCAACCATTTCAACATGTAGCATGTGAATAAGAGCCAATGATCCTGAAGAAAGAAGTCCATGGTGCACTAAAGGCATTGGCAAAGAACAAGGCTCCTAGAATAGATGGAATACAAATTTAAATCTTTTTACAAACTGATGTGGCACTGGCAGCACTAACTCATCGATGGCAAAAGAATCTGGAAGACAGCTACCTGACTAATTGACTGGCAGAGATCTGTATTTGTGCCCATTCCAAACAGAGGTGACCCAACAGAATGCAGAAATCACTTGATAATATCATTGAGATCCAATGAGAGTAAAGTTTTACTAAAGATAATCCCAAAACAGCTTCAACCATACCTTAATAGAGAACTTCCAGAGGGTCAAGTCAGATTCAGAAGAGGGATATCATTGTTGATGTCAGATAGATCTTGGCTGAAAGCAGAGAATACCAGAAAGATACTTACCTGTGCTTTCTTGACTACTCAAAGGCTTATGATTATGTGGATCATGACAAACTATGGACAACATTGCAGAGAATGAGTATTCCAGAACACTTAATTGTATTCATGAGGAACCTGTACATAGACCAAAAGGCAGCTGTTTGAGCAGAACAAGGGAACACTGAATGGTTTAAAATTGGGAAAGGTGTGCACCAAGGTTGTATTCTCTCACCATAATAATTCAATCTGTATGCTGAACAAATAATCCAAGAATCCAAATTATATGAAGAAAATTGTGGCATCAGGATTGGAGGAAGACTCATTAACAACTTGTGATATGCAGATGATACAACTTCGCTTGCTGAAAATGAAGAGGACTTAAAATACTTATTAATGAAGATCAAAGACTGCAGCTCTTGGTATGGGTTACACCTCAACGTAAAGAAAACAATAATCCTCACCACTGGACCACTAAACAACATTCTTATCAATGTAGAAAAGAGTGAAGTTGTCAAAGACTTCATTTTGCTTGGATCAACCATCAACACTCATGGAAGCAGCAGTCAAGAAATCAAATAATGTATTGCATTAGACAAAATTGCTGCACAAGACCTCTTTAAAGTGTTGAAAAGCAAAGATATCATTTGCAGACTAAGATGCACCTGACCCAAGCCATGGCATTTTTCTCTCTATTTGCAGATGATGTGATCCTATACACACAAAACCCCCAAAACTCAGCAAAAAACCTACTGCAACTCATTGGAAGATTCAGCAAAGTGACAGGGCATGAGATCAACATACAAAAATCCGCTGGATTCCCTTATACTAAGACTGACAGCGCTAAAAAGGAAATTAGGAAAGCAATACCATGTATAATAGCTGCCCAAAGGATGAAATATTTAGGAATAAATGTAACCAGACAAAGAACCTATATGAAGAAAACTACAAAATACTACTACAGGAAACCCAAAGAAACTTACAAAAATGGAAGAATATGCCATGCTCCTGGATAGGAAGACTTAATATCGTAAAAATGTCAATACTACCTAAAGCAATCTACACATATAATGCAATCCCAATCCAGATTCCAATGACATTCTTTAAAGAGATGGAAAAAACAATTACAAACTTTATATGGAAAGGAAAGAGACCTAGGATAAGCAAAGAACTGTTTAAGAAGAATAAAGTTGGAAGCCTCTCACTCCCTGATATCAAATTTTATTACATGGCTACAGTGGTCATGAAACTGGTACAATGAAAAATACATAGATCAATGGAACAGAATCGACCATCCAGAAATTAACCCATCCACATACAGCCAACTGGTCTTTGACAAAGGGCCAAAGTACACTGAATGGGGAGAAGATAGTATCTTCAACAGAGGGTTCTGGCAAAACTGGAAATTGATATGCGAAAGATTGAAACAAGACCTTTATCTCACACCATATACAAAAGAAAAATGAACAATGAAATGCTAAAATTATGAAAAAATGTCACATGCAACTAAAATTTTTCAGAAAATAATTTAGAAATGATTACAGAAGTATATCACCAAGGAGCTGCCAGAAATTCAAGCTAGATTCAGAAAAGAATGTGGAACAAAGGTGTCAAATGAATCTTGACTAAAAGCAGAGAATACCAGAAAGATGTTTACTTGTGCTTTATTGACTATGCAAAGACTTTTGACTGTGTAGATCATAACAAACTATGGATAACATTGTGAAGAATGGATATTCCAGAACACTTAATTGTGCTCAAGAGGAATGTGTACACAAACCATGAGGCAGTTGTTCAAACAGAACAAGGGGATACCAAATGGTTTAAAATCAGGAAGGGTTGTATCCTTTCACCATATTTATTGAATATGTATGAGGATCAAATAACCTTTGAAGTTGGATTGTATAAAGAACGTGACATCAGGATTGGAGGAAGACTCACTAACAACCTGTGATACATAGATGATACAACTTTGCATGCTGAAAGTGAAAGGACCTGAAAAACTTACTGATTAAGATCAAAAACTTCAGCCTTCAGTATGGATTGTACCTCAATGTAAAGACAACAAAGCTCCTCACAACTGATCAATAAATCATGATAAACCGAGAAAAAACATTAAAGTTATCAGACTTCATTTTACTCTGATCCAAAATCAAAACTCATTAAAATAGCAGTCTAGAAATCAAATGACATTGCATTAGGCAAATCTGTTGCACAAGGTCTCTTCAAAGTTCTCAAGAGCAAAGATGTCAGTCTGAGGACTAAAGTGTACATGACCATGCAAGTTATGGCATTTGCAATTGCCTCATATGCATGTGAAAGTTGGATAATGAATAAAGAAGACTGGAGAATAATTGATGAATTCAAATTACGCCATTGAAGAATAATATTGAAAGTTCTTTGAACTTCCCTAAGAACAAATAAATCTGTGTTGGAAGAAGTTAAACCAGAGAATGCTACTCAGAAGCAAGAATGGCAAGATTTCATCTCATATACTTTGGACATGTTATCAAGAGGGACCAGTCCCTGGAGAAGGACTTGGTAAAGTGGTGGTGGTATGCCGTGGAGTCGTTTCCGACTCATAGTGACCCTGCATAGGGTTTCCGAGGTTGTAAATCTTTACAGGAGCAGAAAGCCTCATTTTTCTCCCATGGAACAACTGGTAGTTTTGAATGGCTGACCTTGAGATTAGCAGCCCAACTCATAACCACTACGCTACCAGAGCTCCTCTGGTAAAATGGAGTCATCTAAAAAGAGGATGACCCACAGTGAGATGGATGACCCAGGAATAATGGACTCAAACTTTGTAACTATGAGGATGGCACAGGGCTGGACAGTGTTTCATTCTGTTGTGCAGAGGGTACTATGACTTGGAACCAACTAAAGAGCACCTAATACCAACAACAGTCCAGTACTAAGCCATGTACGTCACCCAGTGACTCCTGCTTAGTGTCCTACAAACACAGAAATTCTAATAAATATTGTATTCTCAACAGCTATACTATACACAGAAGTGGATGAAAATATATCTCACAATTTCAAATTAAATGTACACCTACCTTAAGATCCCTACAGTCATATGCCAAAATTGCCCACATTCATTTCACCACAACCTTACATGAAGAGAAGTGAAGGAAGGGGTGAGGGTTGGAAATGGAGTCAAATCATTGGTCATAACTAAAGGCACTTAAAAGATCTTACTTTTGCAAATTTTAACTAAATCATGACCATGTGAGCACCTTACTGAAGTCCCTTTCAGGATCTTGAAAGGGATCATAAATGCAAGGACCCTGGAACCTAAGTAAGAATCATTAGGTTGACTGTAAACCTTCCTCAGCCTATTTCATAAAATGATTGTGAAGTTAAAGAGATAAACACCTTAAGTAACTGGCACATACTTGATTCTCAACAATAGTACCATTGTTTCTAGTAAAAATATTACTTTTCTTTTGCACAGTACTTTATGAAGGTTCAATCGCATCAAAATCGCTCACATACACACACACACACACACACTTTTTTCCACTATTATACTTGCAGTTGGCTTGACATCTTCAGGTGCATCCCAGACTTTCAGAACTACACCTGAGAGTTCATAGACCTACACAAGCTGCAGAAATGCTCCACCAGCAGCTGAATCATCAGCTCCAAGAAACATGAGTCAATCTAGATGACCAAGACTGGCAAGGTCACCGGTAGTTTCAATGACCAGTCTCAGGTGCACGCTATCTATGTACCATCTGCAGGATAGGTGAACCAGATGATTCCATTCTCTGACAAGGCCAACAACATAGTCTCAAAGAACTTCTCATGGAAAGAATCATGAATGTGGAGCATCTGTCATAAAGAGGTAAAACTCAGAAAAGAAATTTAATACCCCCCACCAAATTTTTTCCAATATTCTCTTTATGAAGTCCTTGTGTGGCACTGTAAGATAAACACTGGACTGCTAACCACAAGGTTTGTAGTTCAAACCTACCAGTCGTTCCTTGGAAATGCTATACAGGGTCCCTGAGTCAAAACAGACTCATATACGCTTGACAACAACAACCCTCTTTCTATCGTCATAGAAATTACTATATCTCCCTTTGTAGGCCTTTTTTTCCTAATAAAGTTCCTGCATACTATATGAAGTAATACAGTAGTCCTAGTAGTGCTATAGGATCAGCACTGTACTGTGTGCTAAACACAAGGTTGGAGGTTCAAATCCACCAGCGACTCTCTGTTGGAGAAAGATGAAGCTGTCTGTTCCCGTAAAGAAATTCTCTCTTGGAAACCCTATACAGAGGGTTACTCGGAGTCAGATGGACTCCATGACAATGGATTTGGTTTGGTTACATAAAACTATAATAAAATATAACACAATTTATAAACATGATTGGACTTCTGGTGTGACACTGTGTTAATGTGCTTAGCTGCAAAGTCGGTTTGAACTGAAAGGTCAGCTGTTCAAGCTCACTAGCCTCTCCTCAGAAACCCTATACAGGGTCACTATGGGTCACACCTGACTTCACGGCACTTAAATAACAACAAAAGCATGATTAGTTTTGTTTTCTCTCTTCTATGTCTGATAGGTAATTTAGTATAAAATATGAGTCAAAAGATCTTATGGAAATATTTCTAAAAGATCTTATTAATGGCTATTAAGGTGTTATGATAATACTTGGAATATTTAAACTCTGTACAATGTATAAAACTTTCTAAATTATCTACTATTTAAAAAGAAAAAGATTGGAACAACAGAGCTCTGGGACTGAGGCATGGTTGGAATGGGCAAAACGGGAAATAATGGTAAGATGATTGGTTGTCTTTTGAATCTTGGTTTTCCGTGCATTATATTATAAAATAGACACTTGCAGAGGAGAGAAAGGAATAGCCAGAAATATCACCATAGAACGCTTATAAGTCCGTCTTCTGCCTATAACTGATTGGAATACCTAAAATGTGGCTACAACTTAACCAGTGAAGGAGGCTTCCTGCGGAGCCTCTGCATTATATAAGACCATAGGTGGAATCCTGAACCCATCCAGAATCTTCTGAGGCAGGAAATCTCCACTTGAAAGGACAAGCAGACCAGCCTGGAGTGGCTAGAAGAACAGAAGAAACTTCTTGAAAGAAAGACCAGCAGGAAAAATACAAAACAATAATGGCAGTCTTACTGACTACCTGCCCAGGAGACATAAAGGCAAGCGGTTAGGTCCCCTTAGGGCAAACCCCCTTCCAAGACTAATACTCAATGGGGATATACAAGCAGACACATGCTCTGACATTGGTCACCGATAAGGGGAATTGAGGGAAAAACAGCAATGAAGCTGTGAGCTAAGTCCAACCACATTCAATAGACTCCTGTGAACCCAGGTGGAGACCTGGTTGGCCAGCAGTATGGCAAGACCTGGGGACTCCTGGGCCCAGAGACAGTGACATAGCCACAGAGGACTAGATTGGAGAATGAAGCGTCCAGCTGATAAGAAGAGAAGGCATATGCACAAGAACACCCTAATACCTATTTGACCTGGCTTCAATGGCTGGATAATCAGAGCTCAACTAGAAGAAGAAAGAAGAGGAAAAAAAGAGTAACCTGATACAAACTGATGAACTTGACCTACACCTATGGATGCAGTAGCTCAAAAGAGGGAACAAATCTTTACAGCAAGGATCATTCCTACCCCCTCAATACACAGGATAAAATGGGATGGGCAACTTGGACACTGGACACCCAAAATTGGGGGGGAGGGAGCGTTCAAAGGCAAGAAGTGGCTGGCTTACAATCTTTCAAGAGGGAACCTAGATCCAGAGGGCAAGGAGGAAGATAGACTCTCCACTGAGTAGTATCCAATCTGTCTGGGCGGGGCTGATGAAAGGAGATGGGGATAGCACTCAGGTAATACAACAGCGAATAATTACTATCAGGACTCACTGTGAGGGTTGGAAATGTAAAGGTAGATGTTTTGTAACAAAAGGAGAAGAGTGATTGATTTTGCAGTCCAGGAGCGGAGGTCCCTAGGACCATCAAGGGAGAAGAACGGAATGCGGGACCTTACCCAGAGGAACAGTGATGCTAAAGATAGAGGCAGACACGATGGTATGGACAGATGGAGTGGCTGGGAACTCTAGACCCATGGAGGGAGAGGAGTTGTGTGCTGATGACCAGGGGCAGTCTTGTGGGGTAATGCTTGGAGGGTATAGTAACCATGGCAATGTAACAATATATGATAGGATGAAAGCTAATGTTCTCCCATGTAAACTATCACATATTTCACAATAAAACATTAAAAAAGAGAATGAGAGATCACCTATATGATTTTTTTTTTCCTCCAGATCTTTTCAGGTAAGAGAACTTGGCACTTCTAAAATGAAGAGAGGAAAATAAATAAATAAAATGAAGAGAGGACTGCTTAAGATTTTGATTGAGCTTTTAAAAAGAACAAATAAAATCATAAAGGATACATAAGCAGGCTGACTAATCTTTTTTCTGCACCTATGACACAGTCAGGGGTTGGAAGCAAGGACCACTGTAAGTGGAGAGCTGAAGGTACAAATTCTTTTAACTTCAAAAGGTTGTTTTGCTTATCCCCTAATTTACAGATTGCTCTGTGTAGTATTGTGTGCACAGCTGCCCTCTACTGGATGGAATGGCAATTTGTCCACATTCATTGGTATTGGAATTAATCAATTGAAGCATTCATTATCTATTAGATAATTCAGTAATTATCTATTAACCATCTCAGACATTGTGCTGAGCTTCAGGTATACAGCGATGGGGAACACACATGGCTTGTCTTCAAATGTTGTTGCTAAGTGTCGTCACATCAGTTCTAAACCTTGTACCTCTTCTATCCCAGGGAATGTTGATAGGTTTGAACTACTGACATGTGTTTCAAAGTACATTGTTTATATATAGTGTCACACTAGGGCTCCTGAAATTGAAGGAGACAAATAAGAAAGTCCCACCACTCCTCTATCAGTTTGTCCAACTCTGCTGGTTTGTGTGTTGCTGTGATGTTAGAAGTTATGCCAACACTATTTTAAATATCAGTAAACTCACCCACAAGAAGCTCTGGTAGCGTAGTGGTTACAAATCGGGCTTCTAACCTCAAGGTCAGCAGTTCAAAACTATCAGCTGCTCCACAGGAGAAAGATGAGACTTTCTGCTCCAGTAAAGATTTACAGCCTCGGAAACCCTCTCAATGGCACATAACCATGACCAAGGTCACCCATTGTGGGAATGGTTCAGTGGAGCGTCCAGACTATGTTGTTGTTGTTGTTGTGATGTGCCCTGTAGTCGGTTCCGACTCATAGCGACCCTGTACAGGTTTCCGAGGCTGTAAATCTTAATGGGAGCAAAAAGCCTCATCTTTCTCCCGCAGAACAGTTGGTAGTTTCGAACTGCTGACCTTGTAGTTTGCAGCCCGATTTCAAGTTCAAGTGAGCTTGAACTGTTAACCTTGCAGTTCAAATGGCTTTGCAGTCTGGCGCATTTACCCACAGCACCAACACCAGGGCTCCAAGTGATATGCTACCAGAGCTCCAGACTATGGCAGGCTAGAAACAAGAAAAAGCAGACCACTTCAGAATGGCTAACCACTAAAAATCTTATAAATAGCTGCAGAACATTATCTGCTACAGTGGCAAAATAGGAGCCCCTCAGGTTAGAAGGAACTCAAAATATGACTGGGGAAGAGCTGTGTCCTCAAGTTAGAGTTGATCTTAATTACATGCATAGGGCAAAGATTTCTGGACCTTTATTTGCTGATGGGGCATACCTCAAAACGAGAAGAAACAGCTGTAGACATCCATTGATCACTGGAATGCGGAATGTACAAAGTATGAATTGGAAAATAGGAAGTAATCAAAAATAAAATGGAACCATAGATCAACATTCTAGGCCATCAGTGAGCTGAAATGGACTGGTATTGGCCATTTTGAATCCAACAATCATGATTCACTATGCCAGAAATGACAAAATAAAGAGCAATGGCGTCACTCTCATCATCAATATGACTATCTCAAGATCTTGAAATACAATGCTATATTAGGATAATATTCATATGCCTATAAGAAAATTCAGTTAATACTAATATTATTCAAATTTACACACTAAAAACTAAAGCCAGTGAAGATGAAATTGAAGAATTCTGCCTGGTAGGCATGTAGGATAAAGCACTGGACTGCAAGGTCATTTTGAACAGGAAGGTTGGCGGTTCAAACTCACCAGCTGCTCCTTGAAAACCCTATACAGACTCATTATGAGTTGGAATTGATTCAACAGCACTTAACAACAACAAAAACAACTTCTTCAATCTGAAGTTTATCAAACATGCAATCAAGATACACTATCAGACTACAGGGACAGGCGGCACATCCTCGTTTCAGTTTGGCAACACCTGTGAGGGCCAGCATAAGAGGATGATTGCACTTCACCTCTTTGTATGCGAGTCTTTGTGGTCACCTAGCCCAGTGAAGGTGTGGCTCAAGAGTGGCATTAATGTGCATCCATTACCAGTTACATCCACCTGAGAGAATGCCTCGAGCATGAGAAGAACCTTAGTTGGGACCTGGAGCCAAAGAATAGACGGACAATAGGTTTGGTGCCATTGATTGATTCCTTTACCTCATTCCAAACTCACCAGCTGCTCCGAGGAAACCCTATACTGGGTGGCTATGAATTGAGACCAACTTGATGGACTGCACTTAACAACAACAATTGGAGAGACAGCCTCTTTTCTCTTTATCTAGAGACTGAAGATGAATTATCAATTCAATAGGCCCAAGTGGTGAGGTCAATAGGATGATGCTCAACATTTTATCCTTGCTCTCTCAGAGACAATTTAGCATGAGGGGCTGAAAATAAATTAAGAAAATTATAATATAGAACACAGTGGATGGAGACAGAAATGACTTGCATTAAGATAGAACTGTGTGAGTATCTGCTTACCTGGTTTTACTCACCATGGGCATCTTCAATCCAACAGATAAGATACTTGGTATAGGTATTCAAAAAGGTATTGCTACAATATCATAGAAACCCTCTGTGGTGCAGTGAATTACTTCATATGGCTCTTTCACCCATGTTAAGCTCCATCAAGTCTGTTCCAGCCCAGAGAGACCCTGTGTAGGGTTGACTGGTGAGCCTGAACTACTGACCCTGTGGTTCAAACCGACTTTGCAGTCCAACACATTAACCCACAGCACCACACCAGGACTCCAAGTGATATGGCTGTTGTTGTTAAGCGCCCACCGTCGAGTCAGTTCCAACCCATAGAGTTCCTGGGTAGGGTTTCCAACGAGCCACTGGTGAGCTTGAACTGTTAACCTTGCAGTTCAAATGGCTTTGCAGTCTGGCGCATTTACCCACAGCACCAACACCAGGGCTCCAAGTGATATGGTTGTTGTTGTTGTTGTTGTCAGGTGCCATGGAGTCGGAACCGACTCATAGTGACCCCATGCACAGCAGAATGAAACAATGTCCAATCCTGGGCCAACCCCACCACTGCTGCCACACTTGATGCCATCAATGATGCCA
>NW_006408529.1:37401464-37407455 GCF_000296735.1 Chrysochloris asiatica | reverse complement strand
AAAGATTTCAATTTTTATTCCATCAATTCCTGGTGCCTTGTTCTTTGCCAATTCTTTCAATGCACTTTGGACTTCCTCCCTGAGTATCATTGGCTTTTGTTCATATGGTACCTCTTGAAATGGCTGAACATTAACCATTTCCTTTTGATATGGTAGGACCACGAAAATAAGGTATCTAGGACTCTAAGGCTGGGATTGGTTAGTTTTGCCCTTCAGCTCGATTTAAAAGGAGCCAATTCAGAAGCAGAGACGAAAGATCTCAGTACCATCAAGAAGGACTTTCACCCATAGTCTGTAATTCCCACCAAATGACTTTTTTGTTGTTGTTTTTTTAATGGATCTGAGAGAAGGTAGTGGAAGATGCTGAAAGAATTATATGATTTAGCTATGAGTGATTGTTAACAGGGTTAATTGTGTTTGCAAAACTTTGGAAATCTCATGAGGATTGATCAGTTTTGTCAGCCTGTTGGGTTTAAAAAGAATCATCCCAGAAGCAAAAGGAGGAATGTCAGTATCATCCTTTGGACCCCAAGACCCTTGCACATTGAACCTACTGGATCCACAGACAGAAAGCTGTGACGCCAGAGGAGTGGCAGCAGCAGAAACAAAAATCTGGCACACAGAGTGAGTAGAGCTGAGTGCCCTTTGGCAGGAGGCTCATTTGTGGAGTGGGGAGCCTCTGGGTTCTTAATCTGGGGAGCGGGGTTTGCAGACTCATGGAGTACAGCCAAGTACCTTTAGGCTGAGATGCCCTTTGGACATTTATCAGCAGCACTAAAAGTGCTTATTAACATAGTCTGAGCATGCCAGAGGCCAGGCCAAGGGCCTGTGGGTCAGAGTGAGGGCTGCCTGCCGCCTCCGACAAATGGCTATACTTCGCAACCCACACGGAGAGATGAAACCTGAGTAAGGACTACGGGAGATTAGAAAAAAACTAAGACACAAGACACAAAATAAACATAGTAAAGTTGGAACCAAAGGGGAGACAGCACTCTGAGATACTGTGACTCAGACTTAGATTCAGCATGTTTATTATACATCAAAGGAGGTGCTGGGGGCAGGGAAAAGACTGCAAAAAACATCTGGTGGTGTTGATGCATACAGTAAGTGGGACTTTATCAGAAGAATGTAGTTGATAGGGAAACAGAGATAGGGCAGCTAGATGTTTTTGCAGACTAAACTGAAGGCCATGGCTGCGTACAAGGAAAGACTGCAAACTCCTTGTTCCCTGAGGCAGGCTTTGCAAGTTCCTCAGAGTGCAGCCTGACCTGGGAGCAGCCCGATTTTCTGGACCACAAGTGTTTAGTTGTAAACCTTCAGTTAAACTGCCCCCAAGTCTGAGACCTTCGGTTTAGTTGCTCCCAACAGCTGCCTATGGACAAGACTGAGAAAAGGCTATTCTGTGTCTTGAACATTTCTAATACTGGAGTTTTACTGCCCTAAAAAGCCTTAGAACTAGAACTGATGCATTTGAATGATGGTGTTGGAGAAGAAAATTAAAATTTCTTCTCTTCATGGTCTGCCAGAAGAATGAACGAATCTGTCTTATAAGTACAGCTTGAATATTCCTTAGAAGCTAGGATGGCAAGACTTTGTCTCTCATACTTCAGACATGTTATCAGAAGGGAACAGTCCCAGGAGAAGGACATCATGCTTAGTAAAATGGAGGGTTAGCAAAAAAAAAAAAAAAAGAGAGAGAGAGAGAGAGAAAGACCCTTAACAAGATAGATTAAAACAGTGACAGAAAAAAAAAAAAAATGGGCTTAAACATAACAATTGTGAGGACAGTGCAGGACTGGGCAGTGTTTCATTTTGTTGTGTATAGGATTGCTATGAGTAGGAACTGACATGATGGCACCTAACAACAACAACGATAAGGCACTATCAATTAATGCTGATTGGAATGTGAAATTTGTGAACAACAGAAGTATCAGTGGTTGGAAAATATGACCTTGGCGATAGAAATTGTGCTGGTAGAATCAAAACCAACGACTTTTTCATTGTAAATACCTTTTTTAAACAACATAAAAGATGACTATATACGTTGTTGTTCTTAAGTGCCATGGAGTCAGATCCAACTCATACACAAGGATCTCACCAAATGAAATACACAGAAATCAAATTGACTACATCTGTGAGAAGAAATGATGGGAAAGCTCAGTATTATCAATCAAAATATGGCTAAAGGGGTAACTGTGGAAATTCAAGTCAAAGCAGAAGAAAATTAAAAGAAGTCAATGGGAGCCAAAATATGACCTTAAAGATCATCTCAAGAACAGATTTGATGCATTAGACACTAATCACCAAAAAACAGGAGACTTGTGGATGACATCAAGATTATCATACAGGAAGAAAACAAGAAGTCATTAAAAAGATTTTGTTGTTAAGTGCTGTAGAGTAGGTTCTGACCCATAGTGATTCTGCCTATAGTTTCTGAGGAGCAGCTGGTGAGCTTGAACCACCGACCTTGTGATTTAACCAATTTTGCAGTCCAGAGCATTAACCTACAGTGCCACATCAGGATTCCATTAAAAAGATAGGAAAGAAATAAAAGAATTAAATGGATGTCAGAAGAGACTTTGAAAGCTGCTTCTGAGCACAGAGAAACTAAAGAAACTGGAAAAATAAGGAAGCAAAAGAGCTGAATAGAAATTTTCAAAGGTAATTTAAGAAGACAAAGTCAAGTATTATAATGAAATGTGCAAAGACCTGGAGGTAGAAAACCAAAAGGAAAGAACACACTCAGTATTTCTCAAGTTGAAAGAACTGAAGAAAAAATTCAACCCTTGACTTGCAATATTGAAGGATTCTATCTATGAGCAAAATACTGAATGATGTGGGAAACATCAAAAGTAAATAGACCAGAGAACAAAAAAGATGGCAGATTGGGTGGAAGTGCAGTGAAGAGCTCTGTCAGCAACAACATAGAATACCGGACCAAGCAAGGTCAGGGGATGGTGCCAGAACTCTGAACCACATATAAAGGAATATTTAAAAGGTGGAAAGACTTACAGCTAGGGGACTTTGTAGCAGAAGCAAGAAATCCAGTGCTTTCTAATTCAAGGCACTCAGCTGCTCCCAGAGCAGCCATCTTAGGTGAGACCAAGCAGGGGAAGTATCAGAGCAGGCACGGATGCCTGACAGAACCGTGGAGATAAAGGTGTGGACATTCTTTTTTTTTTTTCTTTTTGGTATCTGTTCATTAGTCCCTCGCTGTCTGGGCAACTTCATTCTGGTGACTATAGGGGTGCCTGAGTGAGTGGACACCCCAGGCCACCTGCTCAGTGGGTTCTATTACACATGTGCACAGAGCAACTCAAAATTTAAAGAAACAGTTTCCAATTAAAACCAAACGGCCATAGCCGGCCCTGAACTGTTTATAACTAGAAAATAGGCTTGAACGGGGATTGTGGAGCGGGACAGGCAGACAAAAAGGGAAATAGGCCAAAAATTAAATCCTGAGTTACGTCAAAACGACCAACAGTGGCATCTTGAAATTTCTCTGGAAGAAGAGTGAAAAGGGAAACCCATTTCCTGACCATATCTACCTAGAGGCAATCAGAAAGCATAAAAAATACCAAAATACACACCCATCTAAGTATTAAGGCCACAGATAATTCCTGAATATGCACAAAATACAGAAACAGATGACCATATCTGCACATGTCCAAAAACGAGATAAAGTGACTGAGGCAAATGAGCTGGAAGTAGACCTATACTCTATACTGAAAGATGGGCAGGCTTTGGAAATGCCTGAGAAGGAATTCAGAAAAATGATTATAAAATGTATCAAAACACTATACAATGGAGTTGAGAAACATAAGGAAGAAGTCAGGAAAGTGCTACAGGAACAATCAAATAAGATAGAAACAGCATTGGAAACAATTCAAAGCCTACAGAAAGAGGTGCAAATGATTAATAACAGAATATTAGAAATGGACAATACACTCAAAGGGCAAAGGAGTAGAAGTGAAGAGATAGAAGCCAGAACTAGTGAGCTAGAAAATAAATCTCTCAACACTACTAAAATAAAAGAACAAACACAAGAAAGGATAAAAAAAATCTGAAGCCTAAGATTCATGTTGGACAACATGAAGAGGAATAACTTAAGAATTACTGGCATTCTGAGTGACTGCTCACAAGCTTTCAAGAGGGAGCCTAGATCCAGAGGGCATGGAGGTAGGTAGAATCTCCACTGAGTAGTATCCAATCTGTCTAGGCAGGGATGATGAAAGGAAATGCAGATAGGTTTCTTCTGATACAACAGTGAATAATTGTTATCAGGAATGATTGTGAAGGTTGGAAATGTAAAGGTAGACATTTTGCAGCAAGAAGGGGAGTGATTAACTTTGCAGTCTAGGAGCGGAGGTCCCTGGGACCATCAAGGAAGAAGACTGGAGAGCGGGACCCTACCCAGAGAAGCAGTGATACCTGAGATGGAGCAGCTGGGGACTTTAGACACAGAGAGGGAGAAAGGCTGTGTGCAGAGGTCCCTGGGACGATCAAGGGAGAAGAGTGAAGAGTGGGATCCTACCCAGCGAAGCAATGACACCAGACATGGAGGCAGAGACAATGACATGGAGAGATGGAGCAGCTGGGGCCTTTAGACCCAGAAAGGGAGGGGGGCTGTGTGCTGATGTCCAGGGGGCAGGTTTGTAAGGTATACCCTTTGGTTGGTTGATGATGCATGGAGTAGATTGTAACCATGGCAATGAAATGATATATAATAGGATGAATGTAAAACTAATGTGACAACATCACTCTGAACTCAATCGACAAATGTAAATGTCAAGAACAGAATAAGATTATAAGAACTGAGGATCTGGGAAGTCAGTCTATAATCAAAACAATTACAATGTGAAAGAAGGTAAACACAGAGGAACACAGATCCAGGTGGTGAGAAGGTCAGGTAGATTACAGGATAAAATAGATTGTCTTAAGTGGAGGGAAAAATTGTAGCCACAGTAGAGTTGGGGGCTTAGTATGGGTGTTGGGGAGGGCAATACAAGAAGCGGGGAGAGGCAGAAGAACAAGATAGATAGGGGAACACTGAGACAGGTTTGCATGGCCTAAATGAGACAGAGGTAAATAGTGATGCATGCTCAACCTTGGAACAACAGGGCTCTGGGATACAGGGATCTAGGTATAGCTTGAAGAGGGTAAATAATACTAAAATGCTTGACTGTCTTATGATTATTAGTTTCCCTTGTCTACTATTGTAAAATAGACACTAAGTGGGATAGAAAGGAATGTTGAGAAACATGATTAGAGAAAACTTGTAAACCCGTCTTCAGCCTATAACTGATTAGAATACCTAAAAGGGGATCTAGAGCTAGCCCAGTGAAATAGGCCTCATGCAAAGCCTTTACAGGGTATAGGACCTTAGGTGGAATCCTGAGTCCCATCTAGAACCTTATGAGGTGGGGCATTCCCACTAAAAAGGACACACATACCAGCCTGGAACAGCTACAGTGATAGAAAATACATCTTCAAAGAAAGATCATCAGGAAAAACCCAAAACAAAAATGTCAGCATGACTGGCTACTACAAGCATAAGCAAGCTGTTTACCAGGAAGACATCAATGCTAGCAATCAAATGTCTTCAGGACAAACTCCCCTCTAAGACTGAAACTCAAAGGGAACACAAACAAGCATGTAAGCTTGCTGGTGACCACATTGATCTACTGGTGAGTGGAAGAGGGGTAACGGCAGCAATGAAGAAATGGGCTGAGTTCAACCACAGGCCATTGAATCCCGTTGACCTGGAGATGAGAGAGAAGAGGAAGGGCTGGTTGGTCCAAAGTACAGTGAGACCTGAGGACACTTGAGCCCATGGACAAGGACATAGCCACAGAGGGCTAGAGCTGAGAGTGAAGCATCCAGCTAATATGAAGTGAGGGGAGATGTACAAGAACATCCAAACTTGCAAACAGTACCTTTTTGACCTAGCCTTGATGGCTCGATAATCAGAACTTGACTAGAGGAAGGTTG
>NW_006408529.1:37369059-37400816 GCF_000296735.1 Chrysochloris asiatica | reverse complement strand
ACTAAGAAGAGAGGGACTAAGAGCTGGTGGCCAGGAGGCAACTTGCAGAATGTGCCCTTTGGAGATGTAAATTATTATATATGCCTGAATGGTTTTTTTGTTTTGTTTTTTTTTTAAAAAGCTAAAGTGGATAGAGAGAAGTACTGTTAACTGATGGTACATGGAGGAGATTGTAATCATTGTAATGAAACAAGGTGTTTGATTTGTTGAATGTAAAACTGAGGATATGCCCTGTAAACTTTCACTCAATCCACAATAAAAACCTTAAATTAAAACAAAAAACTACAGAAAAAAATAAACAAACAAAAAAGGTAAATAGAATAAAAAGAGGCACTGTACCAAAAAGAATTGGTCAATGTTCATTTCAAGACGTAGCATTAAGAACCTATGGTATTCGAGGGGCAGGCTTGTTGGGTAAACCCTTTGGTTGTTTGATGATGCACGGAGGGGATGGTAATCATGGCAATGAAACAATATTCGATAGGATGAATGTAAAGCTAATGTTCTCCCCTGTAAACGATCACATAATTCACAATAAAGACTTTTTAAAAAAAGAACCTATCATATTGAAGAAAGAAGTCCAATTTGTACTGAACGCATTGGCGAAAAACAAGGCCAGGAATTGATGGGGTACAAATAGAAAATTTCCAACAAATTAATAATGTAGCACTGGAGGTGCTGTATATCAAGAAATTTGGAAGACAGCTGTTTGGCTAACCAATTAGAAGAAATCCATATTTGTGCCTATTACAAAGAAAGGCAGCCTAACAGAATGTGAAAATCATCAAACAATATCATTAATATCACATGCAAGTAAAATTCAGCGGAAGATAATTCAAAACTGCCTGCAATAATACATTGATAAGGAGCTGCCAGAAATCTAAGCTGAATTCAGAAGATGTGGAATTAGGGATACCATTGCTGATGGCAGCTGGGTTTTGGCTGAAACAGAAAGATGTTTACTTGTGCTTTATTGATTATGCAAAAGCATTCAATTGGATGAATAATAACAAACTGCAACAATTGGGTATTCCAGAACACTTAACTGTGCTCTTTAGGAACCTGAATGTACACCAAGAGGCAGTCATTCAAACAGAACAAAGGGATAATGAAAGGTTTAATATCAGGAAAGATGTGCCCAAGGGTTGTATCCTTTCGTATGGATCTGTATGGTGAGCAAATAAGGTGAAAAACTAGATTATATGAAGAAGAATGTGGCATCAGGATTGGAGGAAGACTAAATCTTGACAAACTGTGATATACAAATGATGTAACCTTGCATGCTATAAGTAAAATACTTACTGATGAAGACCAAAACCTACAGCCTTCAGTATGGATTGCACCTCAATGTAAAGAAAACAAAACTCCTTATGATTGGACCATTACATAACATTATGATAAATGGAGAAAAGATTGAAGTTGTGAAAGACTTCATTTTGCTTGGATCCATAATCAATGCTCATGGAAGCAGCAGTCAAGAAATCAAATGAGATATTGCATTAGACAAATCTGAAGCAAAAGACCTCTTTAAAGTGTTCAAGAGAAAAGATGTCAATTTGAGAATTAAGGTTTCTCTAAACCAATCCTTGGTATTTTCAATCGCCTCATATGCAAACCAAGAGGCAGTTGTTCAAACAGAATAAGGGAACATCGAATGGTTTAAAATCAGAAAAGGTGTATGACAGAGTTGTATTCTTTCACCATACTTATTCAATCTGTATGCTTAACAAATAATCAGAAAAGCTGGGTTATATGAAGAAAGCCGTGGCATCAGGATTGGAGGAAGGCTCATTAACAGCCTGCGATATGCAGATGATACAACCTTGCTTGCTGAAAATGAAGAGAACTTAAAATATTCATTGATGAAGATCAAAGACCACAGCCTTTGGTATGGGTAGCACCTCAATGTAAAGAAAACAAAAATCTCACCACTGGCCCAATAAGTAACATCCATATAAATAGAGAAAAGATTGAAGTTGTGAAAGGCCAGTTGTGATTCATTTTGCATGGATCAACCATCAACACTCATGAAAGCAGCAGTCAGGAAAGCAAACAATGTATTGCATTGGGCAAATCTGCTGCACAAGATCTCTTTAAAGTGTTGAAAATCATAGATGTAAGTTTGAGGACTAAGGTGCACCTGATTGAAGCCATGGTATTTTCAATAACCTCATATGCATGCTAAAGTTGGATAGTGAATAAGGGAATAGCATAGAATAATTGATACATTTGAGTTGTGTTGGAGGAGAATATTGAAAGTACCATGGACTGCCAAAAGAGCAAATAGATCTGTGTTGGAGGAAATATAGCTGGAGTGCTCCTTGGAGGCCAAGATGGCCAGACTTTGTCTTTCATACTTCTGACATATTGTCAGGAGGGACCAGTCGATTGAGAAGGATATCATATTTGGTAAAGTGGAGGGTCAGAGAAAAAGAGGAAGACCCCCAGCGAGATGGATTGGCACAGTGGCAGCATCAATAGGTTCAAGTGTAGCAACCAGTGTGAGATTGGCCCAGGACCAAGCAGTGTTTCATTCTGTTGTGCATAGTGTTGCTATGAGTCAGTAATGACTCAATGGCAAGTAACAACATATACATGTGAATGATGAGCAATGAATAAGGAATACATTAGAACAATGGATGCATTTGAATTGTAGTGTTGGAGAATACTATTGAATGCACCATGGATTGTTCTTGTTGCTGTTATTGTTAAGTGCCATGGAGTGAGCCCTGACTCATAGAGGATCTTGTATTGGGTTTCTGAGGCGTGGCTGGTGGGGTTTGAACCACTGAACTTGTGATCAGTAATCCAGGGGTTATTGATGAATTGCCAGAAGAACAAATAAATCTATCTTGGAAGAATCGCAGCTGAGCACTCCTAGAAATAAGAATGGCAAGACCTCGTCTCTCTCATCCTTTGGATACATTGTTATGAGGGAGGAGTCCCTAAAAAAAGATATCATGCTTGGAAAAGTAGAGGGTCAACAAAAAAGAGTAAGACTCCCAATGAGATGGACAGATATAGTGGCAGCAACAATGGGCTCAAATATAATAACAATTGTGAATCAGAACCAACTTGATGGTACTTAACATTATGTAGAAATACACACACACCAAAGTTACCAAGTAACTGGTTACATATATACATACACACATGACAGACGCATTGAGAAAGTGTGAACACAACAAGATGTCTTGATAAAAATAAAAAAATAAAAGATATACAATGATTGTTTTTGTTAAGTGCCATTGAGTTGGTTTGATTCATAGGGACCCTGTGTAGGGTTTTCGAGAAGCAGTTGGTGAGTTTGAAATGACCGACCTTCCGGTTCAAGCAACCTTGTGGTTCAGTGCTTATCCTACAACGCCACACCAGGACTCCACAAACAATGATTGCTGTTGTTGTTGTTAAGTGCCATGGAGGTCGAGTGGGTTCTAACTCACAATGACCCTGTGTAGGGTTTTCGTGGAGCAGCTGGTGTGTTTGAACTGCCTACCCTGCCATTCAAACCGACATTGCAGTCCAGCACATTATCCTGTGGCACCATACCAGGACTCCACAAACAATGGCAAATGTTCAGAAATTAAGACCTATACTTCTGTACAGAAAGACACTGTGTCTTTCTATAAAAATATCATTTAAAATGGAGTACATTCACTGTGCGGAGATATATTGACAATGAAGGGATCCCTTAGTATTGTTGTTAAGTGCTATGGAGTTGGTACCGATTCATAGCGACCCTGTATAAGGTTTCTGAGGAGTGACTGGTGGTTTTGAATTGCCAATCTTGCAGTTCAAACTGACCTTATTGTCCAGTGTTTTATCATATAGTGCCACACCAGATGTTCAGAAACTCAGACCTATATACCTGTATAGAAAGACACTGTCTTTCTATAAAAATATCATTTAAAATAAAGCACATTCACCATACGGAGGTCCCTTAATAGCAAGCATGGAATATTATTTATTTCATGCCCACGTGACTTTTAGCAAATTACTTAACATTTCTGAATCTCACTTTCCTGAATCTCTAAGGTCCTTAACAACTCTAAAAACATGATCTTTAATGCCAGAATTGTAGACTGCATTTACAGTTCACCATTACTATTCTAAACTCCTGCTCTAATTATTAAGCCTTTGACCTTAAAAAAAAAAAAAAAAAAAAACTTATTTATTTTGTCACTTTTGTTGAGATTATACACAGCAAAATATATACCAATTCAACAATTTTATACATGTACAATTCAGTGGCCTTGATTACATTCTTCAAGTTGTGCAATCATTCCCACACCCTCCTTTCTGAGTTGGTTCTTCCCCACTAACATAAAAAAAAAAAACTACATACACCCTAATCACTGGAATTTCGGGCCCATAAAGATAGCTCTTAAAAGAAGGTATCCTCAAGGTAGTTCAGCTGGACTACCGAAAACACTGTGAAGTCTAGTATCATTTACAATGTCTGGTCGTGGCAAAGTAGAAAAGGTATTGGTAAAGACGGTGCTGTGGTTCTGGTGTGGCCCTACAAGAAAATGCGCTGGACTGCAAGGTCAGTTTGAACCACAAGGTCGGCAGTTCAAACCCACCAGCTGCTCCGTGGAGACTCTATATAGGGTCGCTATGAGTTGGAACCAACTCGATAGTATTTAATAACAACAAAAACAAGCTAGACTACTAAAAACCTTATGAATAGCATTGGAACACTGTGTAGCGCCAAAAGATGAGCCCCTCAGCTTGGAAGACAGTCAAAATACAACTGGGGAAGAGCTGCCACCTCAAAGTAGAATAGATCTTAATGGTGGGATGGAGCAAAGTTTTTGAGACCTTCATTTTCTGGTGCGGCATGACTTAAAAAAAAAAAAAACACAGCTGCCAACAGCCATTAAAAATTTGAATATGGAATGTAAGAAGTATGACTCTATGAAAATTTGAAGTTGTCAAAAATGAAATCGAATGTACAAAGATCAATATCCTAGACAACGGTGAGCTAAAATGGGCTGGTATTGCCAATTCTGAATCATACAATCATATGGTTTACTATACGGGGAATGATAAATTTAAGAGGAATGGTGTCACATTCACTGTCAAAAAGAACATTTCCAGATGTATCTTGAAGTACAATGCTATCTGTGATAGGATAATATCTACATGCCTACAAAGAAAACCAGTTAAAACAACTGTTTTTCAAACTTACACACCAACTACCAAAGCCAATGATGAAGTAACTGAAGACTTCTACCAATTTCTTCAGTCTGAAATTGATCAAACACGCAAACAAAATGCATTGATAATTACTGGTGATTGGAATGCAAAAGTTGGAAATAAAGAGAAAGGATCAGTAGTTGAAAAAATGTCTTTGGTGATAGAAATGATACTAGAGATCCCATGACTTCTTCACTGTGAATACTTCAACAACATAATTGGGAAATTATACATGTGGACCTCACTGATGGAATACACAGGAATCAAACTGGCAACATGTGTGAAAAGAGATGATGGAAAAGCTCAATGTCATCAGTCAAAACAAGGCCAGGGGCTGACTATGGAACAGACCATCAATTGCTCATATGCAAGCTCAGGCTGAAGCTAGAGAAAATGAATAGAAGTTCAGACACAAAAAAATGACCTTGAGAATTGTTTTTGTTGTTGTCAGGTACTGTCAAGTCAATTCTGACTTATAGCAACCCAATGCGCCATCATCACAATTGTTATGTTTGAGCACATTGTTGTGAGAATTTTCATCTTCTTTTCATTGAGGTGGAATTCACACTGAAAACTGCAAACCTTGCCTGTGATATTAATGATACTGTTAGAAGATTTCCATATTCTGTTGGGTCACATTTATTTAGACTGGGTACAAATATGGATCTCTTTCTGAGTGAGTATATCCCACCTGAATTTAGAGACCATCTCAAAAAAAAAATGTTGACACACTGAATCCTAATGACCAAAGACCAGACCAGTTACAGGATGACATAAAGAACACCATAAATGAAGAAAGCAAAAGGTCATTAAAAAGACAGGAAAGATCAAAGTGAATTTCTGAAACTAGCTCTTAAATATAAAGAAGCTACCGCAACTGGTAGAAATGATGAAGTAAAAGAGCTGAACAGAAAATTTCAAAGCCTAGAAGACAAAATAAATTATTATAATGAAATGTGTAAAGATCTTGAACTAGAAAACAAAAAAAGGAAGACTATGCTCAATTGAAATAACTAAAGAAACAATTTAAGCCTTGAGTTGCAATACTGAATTATTCTATGGGAAATATGCAATGATGTAGAAAGAAGATGAAAGGAATACATGTTAAAAGAAGATGAAAGGAATACATAGAGTCACTGTACCAAAAAGAACTGGTTGATGTTCAATCATTATAGGAGGTAGTATATGATCAAAATCTGATGGTACTGAAGGAAGAGGTCCACGATGCACTTTGGGTATTAACAAAAAAGAAGGCTCCAGGAAGTGACCAATTGAAATGTTTAAACAAATTAATGCAGCACTGAAGCACTTACTAGTCTATGCCAAGAAATTTGGAAGACAGCTACCTGGCCAGCTGACTGGAAGAGATACATGCTTGTGTCCATTTCAAAGAGAGATAACCCTACAGATTGTGGAAATTACAGCAATCATTAATATTATACACAATTAAAATTTTACTAAAGGTAATTTTTTAATTATTGCAGCAGCATATCAACAACGAAATGCCAGAAATTCAAGCTGGATTCAGAAGAGGACATGAAATGAGGAATATCATTGCTGATATCGGATAGATCTTAGTTAAAAGCTGAGAATACCCTAAAGATGCTTACCTGTGTCTTGACTATGCAAAGGCATTTGACTGTGTGTATCATAACAAACTATGGATAACACTGTGAAGAATGGTATTCCAGAACATTTAATCGTGCTCATGAGGAACCTGCATATAAACCAAGATGTTCAAATAAAACAAGAGAATACTAAGTGGGGAAACATTTGTATCAGCGTTGTATCCTTTCATGTTACTTCTTCAATCTGCATGTTCTAGCAAATAATCTGAGAAACTGGACTACATGGGGAAAAAATGTGCCATCAGGACTGGAGGAAAATTCAATAATAATCTACAATATGCAGATGACATAATGTTGCTTGCTGAAAGTGAAGAGAACTTAAAGCACTTACTGATAAAGAACAAAGAACACAGCATGGCGAGGGCCATGCCATTAAGGAACGGAATGGCGCGGGAGTCTGAGCATGAGAACTCATTGTTTAGCAGGGCTTCAATGAGTTTCTTCCTTGGAAGGCAGGGCCCCGAGGAAGAACAGCATGTGAAGTCCCCGCAGTTCTCATATCCTATAGATGGCTTACTGAATTTTTATTAAGAATTTCAATTATACTCAGTGAAAATTTTAGTATAGATATTACTAATCAAGATTTCCCTTAGCAATAATAAATATGTTATCCATGCAAAGATTCCTTACACCCTGTCAATCTTGTGTAAATATAGTAACCATTTTCACACAAATATATACTAAAAGTTCACGACCAGGAACACAACACCAGCTAAACACTGCCTATTCAATTTCAGATAATAATCAACATTCTTTAGCAGTTTCAGTTAGGACCTTGAGAACCCTGGAAAGTACAAGAAAACAAAGAATCACTAGCTGAGGGGTATAGCAATAAATAAATTGTAAAAGATTAACCAAAATGTTTTAGTTTTGGGGAATGCTGATATAGGGAAGTAAAATTTACCTGATGCTAATGATAAGACTTTGGGTACTCTTTGTGCTTTGATGTTGTTTATACTGATTTGGTCTTCAGTGAATACAATGTGTTCTTAGCTACTTCAGGAGCTTGCAGTGTAATATTATCACTTGCTTCTAGGTAACAGACACTTAACTTACATGCCAAGAATGTAGAGTAGATAATTAATATTAGTTAGAAGACAATGACGGGATAGAAGGGGCTAGGGTATGATTGATAAAAATAATAGAAAATTATACGATATATAATCATAGGTTTGAAAGGAGAAAGACAAGCTGTTTAAAGGTTAACTTGACATTTTGGTTGAAGTAAGAGAAAAAACAAAATCATTTAAGTAAAAGAGATGCTATCAAAATACTTGATAGCTGAAAAAGAACAGACCGTGAAAAAGTCAAGGAAACTGTTTTAACAAAAATACCTTTGCTAAAATTGATATAATCAAGGATATGTAATGCTTCAAGGAAATTGATTACATCTTAGATCATTGTACACCGTAAATTTCTACATTATAAAAGAACTGAAAAAACCTGAGTAAAAAAGACCTGAGATTTCCACAACTTACTGACTCTGTGTGATTCCTTTCGCCAACTCCACATCTCCCTTCTAGAGCCCCCCAATAATTTGTCTGGGCTGGACCCCGGCAACAGCATTCAATATAGATTGCAACTCAATGTAAAGAAAACACAAATCCTCACAATGGGACCAATAAAAAAAAAAAAAAAATCATGATAAATGGAGAAAAGATTGAAGTTGCCAAGGATTTTATTTTATTAGGATCCACAATCAATGCTCATGAAAGCAGTAGTCAAAAAATCAAATGAAATAATGCATTAGGCAAATCTGCTTCAAAAGATCACTTTAAAGTGTTTAAGAACAAAGATGACAGTTTGAGGATTAAAATGTGCCTGATCCAAATCTTGGTATTTTCAATGGCCTCATATGTATGTGAAAGTTGGACAGTGAATAAGGAAGATAGTTGAAAAATCAATGCATTTCAATGATGATGTTGGAGAAGAATATTGAAAATATCAAAGTATCATAGACTTCCAGAAAAACAAATAAATCTGTCTTGGGAGAAATATAGTAACAGCACCCCTTAAAAACAAGGGCAGTAAGACTTCATCTCTCCAACTTTGGGCATGTTGTCAGGAGGGACCAGTCCCCAGAGAAAGACAGCATCCTGGGTAAAGCTGAGAATTCGCGAAGAAAAAAAGAATACCACAACAAAATGGATTGGTACAGTGGCAGCAACAATGGGCTCAAGTAAAACAACAATTGTGAGGATGGAACAGGAGTGGGCAGTTTTG
Source organism: Chrysochloris asiatica (assembly GCF_000296735.1). Taxonomy (NCBI): domain Eukaryota; kingdom Metazoa; phylum Chordata; class Mammalia; order Afrosoricida; family Chrysochloridae; genus Chrysochloris; species Chrysochloris asiatica. The sequence continues at coordinate 37,391,766 of NW_006408529.1, read as the reverse complement.
TTCTGTGGTGTATAGGGTTGCTATGAGTTAGAACCTGTTGGACAGCACTTAACAACAACATTATTTAAAATGTGGTAGACTACAGAAAGTGGAAGAGAATATTAAAAGTACCATAGACTGCCAAAAGAACAAGCCAATCTGTGTTGGAAGAAGTACAGCCAGAATGCTTCTTGGAAGCCAGGATGGCCAGACTTCGTCTCTCATAGTTTAGACATATTCTCAGAGGGGACCAGTACCTGGAGAAAGATATCATGTTTGGTAAAATGGAGGGTTAGAAGAAGAGGAAGACCCCCAATGAGATGGACTGATACAGTGGCAGCAGCAATGGGCTCAGATATAGCAATGACTGTGAGGTTGGCATATGGCCAGGCAGTATTTCATATGCGGTGAATAGGGTCGCATGAGTCTGTACTGACATGATGGTACCTAACAACTACAAATTGGAAACTGGAGGGATGGTAAATATTTGAAGCTAAAATGAGTTATTTATAGAACTGATGAAAAGGATTTCATTCCACTGCCATTTCTAAAGCATTTTTCACTGAAAGGATTAGCCAAGGATGCAAACAGTAAATTAACAACCACCGCCACAGACATGTAGCTTACCCTAGGTTTGCATTCTGACCTTGCCACATATGTCACCACATTATCTGCATTTTCTTGAGTAAGCGCTCATGGTGTTGGTGACAAAATCTGTAGGGAAGAAATTGGATTTATGTTCTAAATTTACTGGTGTGGTGCTGCGGGTTACTGCGCTGGACTGTAAGGTCAGTTTGAACCATAAGGTTGGCGGTTCAAGCTCACCAACCACTCCTCGGAAACTATATATAGGATTGCTATGAGTCGGAACAGACTCAAAGGCACTTAGCAACAACAACAACAAACTTACTGGCAGTGCTTTTTTTAAAGGGGGGAAGAGAAAAGGAAAGGAAGCAGTGGAAATGCAGTCCATTTTTTATCTTACCCAAATATTTTGGTGGGAAAAAGCAATTATCTGTTGCTGAGCATATGTAAAATTGTGGTCTATCTTTATGAGACCAATATTATAAATTGTGTAATTTTAATAAGCAAATTAAATTAATCAAGTATTATAAATTGTACAATAAATTCTGAGTCTCACCAGGTTAAAATAATTTTTTTTAAAAAACTGAACTAGGGAAATGTAGAACAAACTTGAAACAAAGAACATAAAGAGGAAAATAATAAACAAAAATCTAATAGAAATGAAGGAAAAAGGACAAAAACACATTTACTTATCTTTTCCTGAAGAGCAAGAACAAATAGAATGTATGCTGTAATGAAGAGGGTCACAAAATAAAATGTTTCTAATTTAAAGAAAGCCTGCAAGCATAAGGGTCCATCCATAAATAGGTAATAAAAAAAGAAATTGTTATAGACTGAATTGTGTCACTCAAATTTATATTGCAGTCTGAACCCTGTACCTGTAAATATGATCCTGTCTGGAAATAAGGGTCTTCTTTTATTATGCAAATGAGGCCATACCAGAATACTGTTGCTGTTATGTGCCATCGAGTCAGTTCTGACTAATAGCAACCCTGTGTAGGGTTTCCAAGGAGCAGCTGGTGAGTTTAAACCACCGACCTTGTGGTTCACACTGACTTTGTGGTCCAGTGCTTTGGGTTTTAAATCTAAACATTTCTGAATGGTGTCTTAAAAAAAACAAAACAAAAAAACCAGAACAGACACCAAGACACACAAGGTAAAAGTATATACCACATAAGGACCAGTTTATAAGCAAAGGAATGCAAAGGATTTCTATCAGACACACCAGAAACTAGAAGAGAGGTTCACAGAAGGAATCAACATAGCTCGGATCCTGATTTGGACTTTTATTTCCAGAGCTGTGAAGAAATAAATTCTGTCCTTTAAACTTACACATCTGTGGTATTTTTGTTGCTGTTATTACAGCAGCACTAGGTAAACAAGATATTCACACAGTCAGGAAAACTTAAAAAAAAAAAACAAACCCAAAAGGATTAATTAGAATAATACCTTTAATTGTACTTGAAAACAGAATATAGTCATTAACTACTGGAAAAATGAAAAATATAAAGAGTAAATAAGTTAATGCATAAAATCTGGGTCAAAGTCCAGATTATATAAAAAAGTGAAATAAAATTATGGTAATTTCATCAATGAATAGAGAAATCAGTATTATTTTTATTAGTGTTGACAATTAGTGGATAATAGATTCTAGAATCACTTAGTTTACAAAGGCCATCAACAAATATTTGCCTAATGACTAAATGAGTGGAATATACTGACAAACTTGTCAAATATACCTACCAAAAGTACCAGCCAAAACATTAGCGTAAAAACAAAGGAAAATATAACACACACATCAAGGACATAAAAGAAACATCAAAGATATATGAAAAAGAACATAAAATGACTGTCAGTTATATCTATAAAGGTTGTGCACTCCTTTTAGAAAGGAAGTAAAAGACAAAATGGAATTGGTGGTGGTGGTGGTGGTATGCCATCAAGTTGGTTCCGACTCATAGCAACCCTGTGTAGGGTTTTCGAGACTGTAAATCTTCATGGAAGCATAAAGATTCATCTTTTCCCTGTGATTGTACCCTGACAAGCTGTAACCCACTATACTATCAGGGCTCCTCAAAATGTAATTTATAAACTACTTATTAGAAGTACATGCGAAGTCAAATGACATAGAAAAGTTAAAAGCTAAAGGTTGGGCAAAGATGTTGCTGTTAAGTGCCATCAGTCAAGTTGGTTTTGACTCATAGCGACCCTGTGTAGGTAGGTAGTCCTGGTGTGGCACTATAGGATAAGCAACGGGCTGCTAATCACAAGGTCAGTTGCTCAAACCCACTAGCCACGCTTCGGAAATCCTATATAGGGTCATAGGTCGCTATGAGTTGGCACTTAACACAGTAACAAAAAGGTTTCCAAGGTATGGTTGGTGGGTTTGAACCAGGCCTTTCACTTAACAGTGCCACACCAGGATTCCAGATAATAGGAGGCAAAAGCAAATAAAAAGACAACAATAATATCAAAGTGAATTCAAGAAAGGGAAAAACGTTAAATGTGTAATTGATTTTATGAAAAAAGATTAACTATACAACATCAACAACAACATACAATAAAATATCATATTCAATATTTACATGTCAAATAATAAATTCCTAAGTATATAAGGAGTCCTGGTGTGGCAATGTGGGCTAATGATGTCAGACTGCAAAGTCGTTTGAACTGCAAAATTGGTGGTTCAAGCTCAATCAACAGCTGCTCCTTGGAAACCCTATACAGTGTCGCTATGGGTAGGAATCAACTCGATGGCAGTTAACAACAACAAATATATACAGTAAGATCTGTTAGAAATTCAGAGAACTTGCTAGAAATTCATTTCTCAGAATTTGAAAGATCAAAAGACAAAAGCATCATGTAGACATACACAAACAAAAAGACTCAAATGGTCTAATACTAATAAATTTGCTATGAGTCAGAACTAACTAGAAGGCACACAACAACATGCTAAACTTCAAATACAACAGAAAACAACTATGGGAACTTTATAAAAATAAACACACATTAGACCCCATATCCAGAAACCAAATTGAGTTAATTACGACTCCTAATGACCCTATGTAGGAGCTCTGGTAGCATAGTGGTTACGAATTGGGCTGCGAGCCGCAAGGTCAGCAGTTCGAAACTACCAGCGGTTCCGCGGGAGAAAGAGGAGGCTTTCTGCTCCCATAAAGATTTACAGCCTCGGAAACCCTGTGTAGGGTCGCTATGAGTCGGAACGGCACATAACAACAACAACAATGATCCGATGTACGGTTTCCAAGGCTGTAAATGTTTATATGAGCAGATAGCCTTCTCTTTCTCCTGAGTTAACTAATAGTTTCGAACTGCTGACCTTGTGGTGCGCAGCTCTGCAGCCCAAAGTGTAACCCACTAGGCCACCAGGACTCTTTATAACCCGATAATTTTTCATTAGCTAAGGAATAAAGTCCTTCCATAATTCTTTGAATTAAATTATAAATTCATCATAAAATGTGTTAAGAATTACCCCACTAGAAAAACTGATGAAAACTGGAGGCCTATTCAAGCAAAACCCAGATTGTTCAGTTTAGCAAAGGGAGTCCATACTACCATCAAGGCTGAAAGGCAACCATTTTGTAGGTTTATTTCCTTCATTTAGTCATTCAACAAATGCTTGTTAAGGAGCTGCAATGTTAGCGTAGTGGTTACGAATCAGACTGTGAGCCACAAGGTCAGCAGTTCGAAACTACCAGCTGTTCCGCGGGAGAAAGATGAGACTTTCTGCTCTCGTAAAGATTTACAGTAAGCCTTGGAAACCCTGTGCAGGGTCACTGTGAGTCGGAACCGACTCCACGGCACATAACAACAACAACAACAATGTGCAAATGGAGTAAAAAATGAACACAACATCTCACCCAGAGACATCAAAAAAGTTGAAGTATACCTTTCTTCTAACACGTCCTTCCCTCCCTGTTTCAGTGCCCACATTGCAAGATTGGCAGGCTCCGTAGCGCAGGCGCAGTTCTACAGGTAGGCCTTCCTAGCACTGCAGGGGCCCGACGTCTCAAGAGGGCCTTTGCGTGCACACACTGTTGGGCTGTTGGAGAGCCCGCCTTTGTTCTAGAAGTTCTCTTGGAAACAGATCGTGTCTACCAGTATTCTGTCTACCCCCTGAAGATTTAGATTTTGAGTCCTAGGCTGGACAAATCAAACGGCTCAAGGTTTGTGGGAAATGTAGTAGAAAAAGTGTGAAATTACCAGGTTCAAAGATCCTCGGCCCAGGATCAGGCAGTGTTTCGTTCTGCTGTGCAAAAAGTCGCTATGGGTCGGTACCGACTCGATAGCACCGCCAAGTGGTGTGGATGTGAAATACTAGTCTTAATCAGATTAGCACACTCCCACGCTCATGGCCCCTTTACCCAAGTGTTAGGAGCCACTGAGTCCTTAGATGCCTTCGCTTGCAGCTTGGGACTTTAAGGTGAAAGGTCCACAATTTGGACGTGGCCTCGACTCTGGCTCCCTTGATTGCCCTATCCTATGTCCTTACCTTCCCAAAGGGACTCGGAATTCCCCATGCCCTGCGTAATGCCCTGTGCGTTGAACGTTCCACTGGCGTTCCTTCTGATACATAGATGCTAGAGCTGCAGGAGCGCGGGGGTTTCCCTTAGGACCTGGCCACACCGGTTCGGGGGCGGGGCTTTTCGGAGCTCCACCCACCCAGGACCGCGGCTTCAGAGTCCGCGCTCCAGACTCAGGGGCGCCGAGGCGGAAGAACGCTGCCCTGATGACGAATACTCTCGTGGCGCCGCAAGGCGCTAAACCACCCGGGCGGTCCGCGAGTTACGCCGCTGTCTTGCCAAATCAGCGCTCGGATGATGCCCGCCAGCACTGACCATCCACTGTCTTGCTGCAGGAGCTGGTTGAATTGGGGACGCGAGGGCAACTCGGGGACAGGGAGGAAGACCCGGTTCCCACGAAACGTGCTGGAGGTGAGCATACCCAGCTAGCCGGCTCCGCGGGCGGCGGGTTTACGCATCGGGGGATGCGGCCGCCGCGTGTCCATGGCGATATGGCCGTTGTGATGGCTGAGTGGAGGTTTTGCCGGAGAGTTTCTACTAATTAGTTCTCGACTTCTTGATTCAGCTCTTTGAAAATATTGGAACTTTTCGGGTCCGGGAGTGGTGTGGGTGCAGAAAGTCTATTGGCCTTAAGGTAATTTAGTATGAGCCCCTCCTAAATTCATCCCATACTTATCTTTCATGGGATGACCATCCTTCCTTCCCGTGCTTTGGGTTGAATTTTCTATTTGGAATGCCCAGTGTGAGCTACACATCTGGCATGGTGACTTTAAGAGAAATTGTTTCGTACTGATGGTTATTGGTAACTCCAAGGCTTTGAAAAATATTACAGTTCCCTCTCAAGTGTTTTAAAACGTGCACTCCAAGTGCAATGCGAAGTACCCCAAAGCAAAATTAAGTTCAGTTTGCTTTTTTGAGTGATAGATAAATATGGGACTGTTTCAGAGTATAAAGTAAAAGTGATGCAAAATTATTTACATTTTAATGTTTTCAATATCCTTTTGGTGACTATATTATAGAAGGAATAGAAGCGGTGCGAACTTTTTGGGAAATGTGATTGCGTTTATACTTAAAAAGTAATTCATTTTGTTCATTGTATATTGTCTTCTAAAATAGTTTTAGGCTTCTTTCAAAATATGTGTACATTTTAACATTTTAGATGTACAAGTACAGGACTGAGGGAATAATATTCAGTGCTATGATACAGCTTCCTTACCTGCTCTGATTCATAGTGACTTGTGTAGGTTTCTGAGGATGTAAATGTTCAAGGAAGCAGAAAGTTTCGTCTTTCTCTCATTTAGCGGCTGGGAGGTTTGAACTGCCCACCTTGTGATTAGCAGTCCAGTGTTTTTCTACAGCGCCACCGTTCATAAAAACTTGTCTAATTTTTTTAAAATATGTTTGAAAAAAATTTTTAAATGTCAACATTTGTAGGAGTGCCTCTATGAGTCTTGAATATCCGTGCACATTTTCTTTTTGAAATATTCTTAATAAAAGCCCACTGCCATCCAGTTAGTTCTGACACACAGTGATTCTTTATATAGGGTGGTTTGTTGTTAAGTGCCATCGAGTCAGTTTCGACTCAGTAGTGACCCTGTATAATAGGGTTTCCAAGGCTGTAAATTTTTGCAGGAACAGAACGCCTCATCTTTCTCCCTCAGAGCAGCTTGTGGGCTTGAATCTCGGACCTTGTGGTTTGCAATCCATTGCTTATCCTTTAGAATCACTGCGTTCCCGATATACGGTTTACAAGATTGTAACTCTTTATGAGATAAGACAGCCTTATCGGTCTCACAAGTAATAGGTGGTGGATTTGAACCGCTGATTATGCAGTTAACAGCCCAACACCTAATCTACAGTGCCACCAGAGCTCCTAAAGAATTAATACCAAAAAAACCCACAACCCTCAAGTCAATTCCCACAACCTTGTGTAGGGTTTCCAGGTTGTAAATCTTTAGGCAGCAAAAAACCTCTTGAAGAGTGACTTGTGGTTTTGAAATGCTGACTTTGCAGTTAGCAGTCCAAGAATAGGGAAAAATAAGAAAGAAGTCCATTGTTGATTATGGTAAGAATAATGTGAAAACCTACCTTTACACTTTTTGGGAAATTTTTACTCTTGGAACTGAAGATAATTTCAATTTTAGTATATATCTGAGGCATACTTTAAAAATATATATAAAGAGATAGCTTAATCTTTAAAATGTTTTATGCAGTCAGTAAAATAAAATTATGTACTTCTCACTTAGCTGCATGAGTTTTGATCACTTTCATACTCAATACATCAATTACTGTACCCAGGATCTTTTACTGGTATTTATTATTACATTGAAGGATAACATACTCAAACTGCAAAAATTTTAATTAATGAAAGCAATCACCATTTTCACACTACCTGAAGATTGTTAGAAAATTAATAATTATACTTTTTAGTAAATACAGTGTTTGGTGTGTTTTTGCTGTGTTCATGTTTCCTTTCTTCCGTATATGTTTGCAATGTTGAAGGATGTTAGGGAATTTGAGGTCCCTGCATCCTATCCTGTTAGATGTGACAGAATCTGCTGAACTCTACATATCCTGAATGTGAGGCACAGTTAGCATTAGTCTTCCTCTAAATCTGTATTTTATCATATGTTTTTAAAAAATAGCATTACCTTTTTTTACTTTTTTTCCCACTTTTCTGTCAAAAAGTAGCTTTTTTTCAGTTCAATTCAACATTTCTAGAAAATGTTTTGTTTGATGATTTTATGTGCTTATAAGTGGTACTATTAGGTGATTTGTTTTTTATTTGCTTTCAGTTTTATAAAGTAAGTCCAATAGTAAGATTAGATTGTCAGAAATTAACTTTTTAGAAATAGATTTTCATTATAAACTGGGCAAAGGAGAAAAACTTGAACTTTTATATACAGTAAAATTGATGGTTGCTTTAATGGGTAACTTTGCCTATTAAAATAGTCCTGATAGTCTGGTTGTTGTTGTTAGGTGCTGTTGAGTTGGTTATGACACACAGTGACTTTGTATAGGGTTTCCAAGGAGCATCTGGTGGGTTTGAACTGCCAACCTTGTGGTTTGAAGTCCAGTGCTGATCCTATAACGCCACACCAGGACTCCTGGATGCATGATCTAAATAATACAAAGCCTTTGTAATTATTGTCCTCTGGAACTAATGACTGCTCCTGAGGGGTCCTCTTTAATTACAACATCTGAGATGCTGGCAAAGGTGCAACTGCTGCTTTCACCAGCGTGAAGCTGTGCGTCTATGAGGACACTAAAGTCTTTATCAGAAAGTAATTTTCATTTTGGGTAGCTTTGTTAGAGCTTATTAGGACCTAGGAAAGCAAAACAATATTTTCATTTCCTAGACTTTTCTGAGAATATCTAGAAAATCAAAAGTATCTCAGTGTTTCAAGATAATGATCCAATTAAGAAATCACTGATTTGAGTATGTAACTTATCAGGAAATAGATTTAAAATCACACAAGCACACACACCTGAAGGGGAGGGGCAATAACTAAAAAATTAAGATAAAATTTCATTTTTCTTAACTTTTATAAACATGGTTTGTCAGCACTGGTACTGATTTCAGATTGAACAGCAAGACTGTAAAGTGAGAGAGTGTGTGTCTGAGAGAGAGAATAAGTAGATGACTTTTTTTTATATTAAATGAGCAGGAACCATTGTAATCCTCCAGTCTGCTGTTACCGGGTGCCTTGAGTAGGTTCTGACTCCTTAGGACCTTGTGTACAACAAAACAGCTGGGTAATATTGGAGCACATCATTACAGTCACTGGGTCATTCCATCTTGTTGAGGGTCCTCCTTGTTTTTTGCTGATCCTCTAAAGGATCTAGGAGGGTGCACAAATGGTTAAGTATTGTTTACTAGCTGAAAGGTTGGCAGTTCAAACCCACTCAGAGACACCTTGGATGTCAGGTCTGGCATTATGTTTCTAAAAGGTCACAACCTTGGGAACTAGATAGAACAGTTACATTCTGCACACATGGAGTTGCCATAAATGGGGATTGACTTAACAATAAACAATAGCAGAGGTTTTTAACTCGGGATACAAATACATGGAAGGGTTTGAGTAATTTTTAGAAGAGCCTAATTGTTTGCAAAATTGTATGTATTGTATTTATTTTAAGGAGGAGGAGATAAATGGCTTTGTCAGCTTCTCTTAAGAGACAAAATTTAGCAAGAATAAAATTGAAAGTTTGTTTTTAAAGGAACACATTTCCGGGTTTTGCATACAAAGGTGGAAATCAAACCTAGGTTTTTACTGCCAAACCCTTGATTCTACTATCAGTCCACATCCTGTTGCTCTGTAGTGACCTTTTTATAGGTCAGTGTTCTTCATTCTATGGCTTACTAGTAAAGCATTGTTCAGAGAGAGATTTCAAGTTCACATACACATTTTCCTGTAGGGCAGGGGTGAAGAACGTCTGGCCCGCTGACCATTTGTTGATAGTGGTTATGTGCCCGTGGAGTTGGTTCCAACTCACAGCGACCCTGCATAGGGTTTCTGAGGCTGTAAATCTTCATGGAAGTAGAATAGCCTCATCTTTCTCCTGCGGAATGGCTGCTGAACTGCTAACGGTAAGATTAGCAACCCGACTCGTAACCACTATGCTCCTTGCCTGCCAGAGAAGGCCTGCGAAATCATTTTTCTGGCCCTGCTAAGACAAAATGTTTGAATAAAACTAACTGTGCAGGCTAATTTTTATGTTAATAATTTTGTATGACCCACTAATAATGTTATAAATTTTGTCAGGAAAAAGATTCCCCACCCCTGCTGTAGGGTATTAGCAAAAACTATGAGCAAAAAAACTATCAGTAGTAATTATCAGATACTTTCTCTTGTTAAGTGCCGTTGAGTCAGTTGTCAGTTCCAACTCATAGTGACCCTGTGCAGGGTTTCTGAAGCAGCTGGTGGAGGTATATATGAAAATGTTACTAGAATTTTGTAGCGTAGTGGTTACGAATCGGGCTGCAAACCTTAAGGTCAGTGGTTCGAAACTACCAGCTGCTCCGCGGGAGAAAGATGAGGCTTTCTACTCCCATAAAGATTTACACCCTCGGAAACCCTGTACAGGGTCACTATGGGTCGGAACCGACTCGACGGCACTTAACAACAACATAACAATAGAAAAAAAAGGGGGGAGCAGAATTTATGGAGTCAACAACAAATTATTTGTTGGTAGAATTACATAGGTGGTGATGGCCAGAGTCTGTAAAGTCATTTGAGATATTTGGGATGATTCTCTGAAGGTCCGTTCACCCATGCTTTTACTACTTGTCTGGTGTGTTTTTTACTCCATCACATTTAGTCAGGGTGTAGGAAGCAACTTCAGAGAACAGCAGCAGAACACACTCTAGATAAAAGTTGCACAAATTTGTTTCTCTTTTTAGACAACTTTTTTGTGTGTGTGCACGCGTGCCTTTCAAGCCCACTGCAGTCAATCTAGCCAATAAACAGTGTACTGCTAACCACAAGGTCAACAGCTCAAACCCACCAACCACTCTTGGAAATCCTATATAGAGTCGCTGTAAGTCAGAACTGACTCTATGGCACATAAAAACAGCACATAAGTGTATTATGTGTTTTCACATCTGAAGTATTTAACTGTAGAAATAAATACAAGTGTCTTGCAAATAGTTGTTCCTTTTTAAGGCTAAAATAAAGAATAAGACTTGACTGGATTTTAAAAACTTAAAACTTCATTTTGTGGTGGTGGTGGTGTTTAACATCCAAATCTTATGTGATGCTTACTATAAATCAGTCAAAGTTGTGTGTTATGTATATCCAGTTAATTGACATAGCAGAAGAATGTCGATTTAACCGAATTCGCCTACTAGGTTGTTATTAGCTGCCATAGAGGTGGCCCAGATTCATGGTGATCCCATGCACAACAAAATAAAAGGCAACCAGGTCTGGAAGCTCTTCTGCTGAACTTTATTCACTATCATAGCAACACACAAGCTTCCACTGATCAGGCTGGTAGTTAACCTGCACATGAGGCTCTTTGGCGGGTAATCAAACCCAAGTCTTTCCACATGGAAGGTGAGGCTTCTATTACTGAACAGCTTACCTACTGAATTGTTGTTAAGTGCCATCAAGTTGATTCCAATCCATAGCAACCTTGTATGGGTTTCCAAGAAACAGTTGGTGAGCTTGAACTACTGACCTTGCAGTTCAAATGACTTTGTAGTCTGATGCATTAGCCCACAGCGCCACACCAGGACTCCCATCTAACTGAATGGATGTTGTTAAATTTCTCATTTTACATGTGAGGAAATCAAGGCACAGTTTAGGTTTTGGAAGTAGTGGGTCTGGTTTTACCAAACTATGATGAAATATTTACCCCTTCTTTATGGCATAAAGAAGTCAAATAATTTCCTTTTATAAATTATCTATCTGAATACTAAATTGTTTTTAAGGACGCTATTTCCTATAAACTTTCTGAGTCTAAAGAAAGGCTAATAGCAAATTATTCTATTTCGGTCACCATATATAATGTGATTATCTGAACATAGTATTAAAATTTCTAGTCTAAAAATTGAATTATATCATAAAAGTTAAGGAAATGATCCCAGCTTATTTCTCTGCTGTGACCAGTATCCCAGTAATTTTTTTCTGGGAAATCACTGATTTTTGAGTTTATCTATAGATTTCTTTGAAGTCCTCTAAGTTCTCTTGATATTTTATATTCTTGACCAGATTTATTTCAATATTTTAAACACTGCATAATTCAACTTCTACTAAAGGAATTTGGGGCAATATTTTATTAAAGTAAATTAGAACCTTAAAATGAGTTTAATATTAGAAATAAGCAAGTTCTTATTAAAATCCATTATTGAGAGAAGCACTAGTAAGAGAGCATATAATTAGTTTAATGAAAGATTGGAAAATAGTTACCTTCTCAAATTTAAGATACAAAAAAAAGATTAATTTTTAAATGAACAGTCTGCCTCTTTCAAAGACGTAATTGACACCTAACTAGATAAATCTACTTACTGGTTAGAATTGTGTATTAGCATTTTCACTGATGGCACAGTGGTTTAAATTGTTCACCTGTCAATCAGAAGGTTGGCAGTTAAACTCACCAGCCACTCCCCAGGATAACTATGCTTCTGTAAAAATTTAAATCCTTGGAAACCCTGTGGGACAATTCTACTCTGTCCTGTGTGGTCACTGTAAGTCAAAATTGAGTGGATGACAATAGGTTTGGGTTTGGGTTTTTTTTTAATGAGTGTTTTCTGAGCATGACTTAATTACAAATATACCTGCATTCATTATTAAAAAGTTTGATTTTTTAACCCTGTCTTGCTGGCCTTAGCCACCCATTTCTGGCTCTGACCATAAAAAAGGAATAATGATCAGTAACTGTATATTCTATACCAAGATGTGAAGAAAATGAAACTATTATAGAGTTCTTTGAACCATCATAGAAGGATGGCTTAGTATTTTAAAATGAGGAGAATATCTTAGATGGCAAGAATGATTCAGTGCATGTCATTAACAGTAGAGAAAAATGTGAAGACTTCTACTGATTTCCCCCTAGGAAGTAACCCAGTGTAGGAGGAAAAGTTGTTTCTTCACCTGTGGTGACACATTCTTAGAATTTTATTAAGCAATGCCTCGTATAACCTGTAGAGCTATTTTTCTTACATTAATCAAAATGGATTATGTGGATTTTAGCTATAACCCATTTCAGAGATTACTTTGTTATTAGGGAAAGTCATTTTCTAAAAAGGGTGCTTCTATTTCCTTTCCCAAAGTTTTGTTATTAATTCCCTTGAAAATTGTTTTTCATTATCTTTAATCATTTGATTATTCCTTTGGATTCCCCTAATGTCTTTTTAAATCTCATAGCCATAATAGATTAGCTACTAATCTTATCCCTCTGCTTTTACAATTCCCTAACTCCTTTTGCATATAATTTCCATCTGCGGAGCAGAAAATGCATTTGTTTTGAGTCTATATTGATTAATCTATTCCTCATCTTTCACAGCCTGGTAGCACAATTACCTCTCTTTTTTTACACCCCTCTGGCAACACATTGAATTTCCAGGACTTTGACCAGGGAATCTTGTTTCTGTGTATATCTATCTATCTGCCTGGGGAGGACAAGCAGCTGTAAAATGGCAAGGTGTAGTGATTATTTTGCTGATTTTATTGTTCTCTATGTTCTTAATATGGTGTTGATAAAGCAAGACATTCTCTATATTTAATACTTGGACTCACTAGCAGTAACAGTTACTTTCTCATTCTGTTCATCTATTAACATTAGGAGCTCTGGTGGCACAAATGGCTAAGTCCTTGACTGCTGGCTAATTGAAAGTTTGGCTGTTCAGATCCATCCAGTTGCTCAGCAGAAGAAAGTTCTGGCAATCTGCTTCCATAAAGATTGTTGTTGTTGAGTACCGTCCAGTCAGTTCCAATGCATAGTGACCCTGTATAGGATTTCCAAGGAGTGGCAGGTGAGTTTGACTTGCCAACCTTGTGGTTCAAACCGAACTTGCAGTCCAGTGCTTTATCCCACAGAACCACACTGAGGCTCCTCAAAGATTACTGCCAAGAAAACTCTATGGGACAGCTCAGTTCTGACATATGGGGGTCTGAATCAACTCAACTGGCACCCGACAACAGTAGCTTATGAAACAAGGCTGATTTGTAGGTAATCAGGTTATCTTCCTTATTGTGGAATAGGTGGCTGCAAGTAAGTTATCCTTTGTACTGCATGCTTGTTGTTTTTAAGTGCCTTTGAGTTGTTTCCAACTCTTAGTGACCCTATATAAGCTTTGTGAGTAGTGGCTGATGAGCTTGAACTGCTGAGCTTGCGGTTCAAACCGAATTTGCAGTCCAGCATATTAACCCCGCAGTGTCTCACCAGGGTTGCTTCTGTTTCAGTCAAGCCACTCAGAATTCCTGCATTTGAGAATGTTGAAGAAAGGAGCATGAATGGAGTATTGAGTCAAGGAAGAGTTGTTTTCTCACCTTCCTCTGTCGCCAGGCTAACCTTGCCCTCTTTGTGGAACCTGATCTATTTTTACCACATCTCTTAGACTCCAAAGGGAAAGAAACAAAGGGAGTCTTAACCCTTGGGAACTCCTTAACTTTAATTACTCCCCAGATGAAAAGCAGCTGGACCATAAGTACTCTTTCCTATAGCCTAGACTCTGGGGATAGACTTTTAAGCATGTAAATTACTTTTAACTTTGCTCTCATTTGACGGTGCATATTAGATAGATATAGGATCCTTCTGGGGCCTGGAATAGAGCCTTCTACAGATTTTTTAGAGAAAGCCATTCATACAGTTCAGGTATTAAAACAAAATTAAGACTTCTGGGTCATTACAAATTAAAGAAATATCTGAGTATTCGTTTTCTCACTCAAACCTCCTCATACTGGGAATTAGTTGATTCAACAAAGACAACTGAAAGTGAATTTTGATAAAATAGCTAAACTTCATTGTGTAAAAACATCATCTCTTTCTTGTCAATGCTCTTTGCACTGAAGGCAGCAAATTAATCAATGCAATAAATATAAATGAATAAGCTTTGAGAAATGTACTAGTAATCCTAGAACTTTCCTTTGTGAGATACCTAAATTTTAATGTGCATTTGAATCAGTTCTGACTCATAGTGACCCTGTTTAGGGTTTCCAAGAGCTGCTGGTGGATTTGAAATGCTGACCTTTTGGTTAGCAGTCCATTGCTTATCCTCAGTGCCACACCAGTACTCCAGTCACTGTGGTTCCCAAAATATGGCTTATGAGTCACCAGCACTACCTGGGAATTCATTAGAAATAAAAATTCTTGTACTTCATCTCAAGTATACGGAATCAGAAACTCTAGAGGTTTTGTTGTTGTTAACTGCCTTGGAGTCAGTTCTAACTCATAGCAACCCTGTCTAGGGTTCAAACTCACCAGTTGCTCCTCGGAAATCCTATACTGGATTGCTTTGTGTTGAAACGGACTTAACGGCACTTAACAGCAATATAGGGTTTCCGAGTAGTGGCTGTTGAGTTTGAACCACCAGCATTTTGGTTCAAATTGACTTTGCTATCCAGTGCTTATCCTATAGCACCACACTGGAGATCGTAATCTGCATTTTAACTATCAGCAGAACAGTTTCAAACTGCTGACCTTGAGGTTAGCAGCCTAATTCGTAACCACTACGGTACCGGAGCTCCTTTAATAAGCCTGTTGCTGTTGCTGTTAAGTGCCATTGAGTCGTTTACAACCCATAGCAACCCTGTATAGGGTTTCCAAGGAGCAACTAGTGAAGTTGAACCCCTGATCTTGGAGTTCAAGCAGCTTTGCAGTCTGGCACATTAACCCACAGCGCCAGTAAGCCTGTAGGTGAGCCTTATACATGCTGAAGTTTGAGAATCACTAAACCCTAAGTCATCAGAAAGGAACCAGGCTTTTTCATTTTGCTATTCCATTTCTTCAGTATACATTTTTTTTAGCCTGTGTGTATCAATACGTACGTGTTCACCAGAAAAATGAAACCCGAACTATTAGAACCCTACTGAAGGGCACCTAAGATAAACTTGTTTTGTTTTCCCTTAACTGTTTTCTAGTTCCCTGTCTTTCCTTTTTGCAGAGTATCTAATACAAGGTAGATGCTTGATAAACATTTGTTAAATAAATTGAATGTCCACCTCCTTACATTTTATCCCTAAATGCAAAACTACATTTTCTTTTTTCTTTTGGTTTCTTCATCTGCAGGAGCATTAAGCCTAAGAGTAATATAAGTTAAGAATATAAGTTTCTCTATTTAATAGTGATATTTTGCTCAAAAGAGATTGTTACTAAAGAAAAAAGGGAAAGGAAGGAAAAAATGGCTCTTATGTAGTATGGCACTATAGGATAATCTTTGAGTCACAAGTTTTGGCAGTTCAAGCTCACCATTTGCTCCTTGGAAACCTTATGCAGAGTTGCTATGAGTCAGAACCAACTCGACAGCACTTAACTTAAACAACAACATGTGGCTAATAAGTAGCTGATGGTACTGTGGAATAAGCATTAGACTGCTTATTGTAAGGTTGCTAGTTCAAACCTACTAGCTGTTCTTTTTTCAGTAGAAAGAAGAGGCTGTCTGCTCTCAGAAAGATTTACAGTTTTGGAAACCATACCTAGGGTCACTGTGAGTCAGAATTGATATGAAAGTAGTGGGTTTGTTTTTTGGTTATGAAACTTACTGGTTTAGCCACTGGTCTAAAATTAATCGGAATTATTTTAGACCAGTGGCTCTCAAAACTTTAATTTACATCAGAATCACCTGGAGAACTTGTTAGACAAGATTGCTGAGTGGTGACCCTTATCATTTCTGATTCATTAGGTCTAGGATATGAGACCAGGAGGCATGAGGGAGGCATGAGGGAAGCACTCAGTTGTTAAACAAAAGGTCAGTAGTTTGAGCCCACAAACCACTTGTCAGGAAAAAACTTGGTAATCTGTTTCTATATAGATTACAGCCTTAAACCCTGTGAAATAGTTTTACTCTGTCATCTAGGGCCTCTATAATTCAGGATCAATTCCATGGTATACAACAAAAGGTTGGGAATAGAACATTTGTATTACTAACAAGTTCCCATTCATTTCTTGACTGCTGCTTCCATGAGTGTTGATTGTGAATCCAAGCAAAATGAAGTTTTTTGTTAACTTTAGTCTTTTCTCTTTTTCTTGTTAAGTGCTGTCAAGTTGGTTCCAACTCATAGCAACCTTGTATTGGGTTTCCAAGAAAGGGCTGGTAAGTTTGAATTGCTTACCTTGCATTTAGCAGTCTAATACTTATTCTAAAATGCCACACCAGAACGTCTTTGTCTATCAAGATACTATTTATTAGTCCAAGTTGTGAGGACTTTGATTTTCTTTACATCAAGGTACAATTCATACTGAAGAATGTCACCTTTGATCTTCATTAGTATTTTAAGTCCCCTTCACTTCTAGAAAGTAAGGTTGTATCACCTGCAAATTACAAGTTGTTAATGAGTCTTCTGAATTTAGAGATCATCTGAAGAACAGAGTTGATGAATTAGACACTAAAAGCTGAAGACCAGAAGAGTTGGGGGATGACATCAGGATTATACAGGAAGAAAGCAAAAGGCCATTAAAGAAGACAAAAAAAAAAAGGAAAAGACCAAAATGGATATCAGAACAGAGTCTGAAACTTGCTTTCCAGCGTAGAGATGCTAAAGCAAATGGAAGAAGTGAGGAGTTACAAGAGCTGAGCAGAAAATTTTCAAAGGTCAGCTTGAGAAGACAAAGTCAAATTTATAACAAAATGTGCAAAAACCTGGAATTAGAAAACCGAAAGAGAAGAACACACAGCATTTCTCAAGCTGAGGAAACTGAAGAAAAAAATTCAAGCCTTGATTTGCATTATTAAAGGATTATATTGGCAAAATAATGGAGAAGAAAACATCAAAAGAAGATGAAGATGGAAGGAATACACAGAGCCATTGTACTAAAAAGAAATGGTCAGTGTTCAACCATTTCAAGAGGTAGCGTATTATCTAGAGCTGATGATACTGAAGGAAGAAGTCCATGGTACATTAAGTCATTGGCAAAGAAAAAGGCACCAGGAATTAATGGAATGCAAATTGAAATCTTTCAACACTGGAGACACTCACTTACTTATATGTGCCAAGAAATCTGGAAGACAACTAACCAACTGGCCAGCTGACTGGAAGAGATATGTATTTGTGCCCATTCCAAAGAAAAATAGCCCAATGGAATGTGGAAATGATCTGACAATATCTTTGATATACCATGTGAGTAAAGTTTTACTAAAGGTGATATAAAAACATCTGCAAGCATACATTGACAGAGAACTTGCAGGGGTTCAAGTTGGATTCATAAGAGGACATGGGATGAGGGATATCATTGCTGATGTCAGATGGATCTTGGCTGAAAGCAGAGAAAACCAGAAAAATGTTTACCTGTGCTTTACTGACAGTGCAAAGGCTTTCAATTGTATGGAACACCAAATGGTTTTAAATTACAAAAGGCGTGCTTCACGGTTGTGTTCTTTCAGCATACTTACTCACTTTATATGCTGAACAAATAATCAGAGAAGCTGGGTTATATGGGGAAAAAAAAAACAACCTGACATAACAATTGGAGGAAGACTCATTAACAACCTGCAATATGCAAATGATACAACCTTGCTTGCTGAAAGCAAAGAGAACTTAAAATACTTACTGATGAAGATTAAAGACCACAGCCTTTGATGTGGGTTGCACCTCAGTGTAAGTAAAACAAAAATCCTCATCACTGGACCAATAAACAATATCCATACAGATGGAGAAAATATTGAAATTATCAAAGACTTTCTCTTGCTTGGATTGACCATCAACACTCACGGAAGCATCAGTCAAGAAATAAAATGACATATTGCATTGGGCAAATGTGCTGCACAAGACATCTTCAAAGTGTTCAGGAGCAAAGATGTCAGTTTGAGGACTAAGGTGCACCTGACCCAAGCCATGGTATTTTCAGTAACCTCACATGCATGCAAAAGTTGCATAGTGAATAAAGAAGACTGTAAAAGAATTGATGCCTTTCAATTATTGTGTTGAAGAATATTGAAAGTACCATAGACTGCCAAAAGAACAAACAAATCTGTGTAGGAACAAGTACAACCAGACTGCTCCTTGTAAGCCAGGATGGCCAGACTTCATCTCTCATACTTGGAACATATTGTCAGGAGGGACCAGTCACTGGAGAATACCATGTTTGGTAAAGTAGAGGGTTGAAGAAAATGAGGAAGACCCCCAGTGAGATGGATTGGTACAGGGGCAGCATCAATGGACTCCAGTACAGCAGCAATGTTGAGGTTGGCCCTGACTGCCAGAGTATTTCATTCTTTTGTGCATAGGGTTGCTATTAGCTGGTACTGACTCAATAGCACCTAACAACAATGACAACGAGTCTTCCCTCCAATACTGATGCCACTTTCTACGTATAATCTTGCTTCTCAGATTATTTGCTCATCATATACATTGCGTTAAGTATCATGAAAGAGAACTGCAGCCTTGGTGCATACATTTCCTGCTTTTCAGCCATTCAGTATCCCTTTGTTCTGTTTGAACAGCTACCTATTGGTCTATATACATGTTCCTCATGAGCACAATGAAGTGTTCTGGAGTACTCATACTTCACAATATCCTTAGCTTGTTATGATCCACACAGTCTAAAGCTTTTGCATAGTCAACAAAGCACAAATAAACATCTTTCTGATTTCAGCCTTCCTGCTTTCAGCCAGGAACCATCTAACATCAGCAATGATATCCCTAAATTCTATGTCCTCTTCTGAACCCAGCTTGAATTTCTGGCAGTTCTCTATCAATTAGAAAGGATAGCACATGACTGAATAACAAACTTTTATTGAGTAACTTTTTTTTCTAGCTCTGTGTCTTTCCATACTTCAGGGTTATCAAGAGCTTCTCTTTCAACACAAGACTTCTTTTAATCATTCCTTTAAGACTAGCTAAAAGTGCTGAGGAAGGAGCTCTGGTAGCGTAGTAGTTGTGAATCGGGCTGTGAACCGCAAGTTCAGCAGTTCGAAACTACCAGCTGTTCCACAGGAGAAAGATGAGGCTTTCTGCTCCCATAAAGATTTACAGCCTCGGAAATCCTGTACAGGGTCGTTATGAGTCGGAACCGGCTCCACGGCACATAACCACCACCACCAAAAGTGCTGATGTGGCACTGTAGGATACACACTGGTCTGCAAGGTCGAGGTCAGTTTGAACTGAAAGGTTGGTAATTCAAATTCACCACCTGCTCCTTGGAAACCCTGTAGAGGGTTGTCATGAGTCGAAACTAACTCAACAGCACTTAACAACAACAAAATACTACATAGGAACCCTGGTGATACTGTAGGATAAGCACTAGACTGCTAACCCAACAAGATTGGTGCTTCAAATTCACCAGCGTTTTCAGAAGCAAAACGAGGCTGACTGTTTCCATAAAGATTTACAGTCTCAGAAACCACTTATGGGCTCATTATGAGTTGAATTAAACTTGATGGTATGAGTAGATAGACAATTCTGATAGAGAAAGTATTAGAGTCCGTTTTAAGTTTTACTTTAGCTTTTCCAGGGATGGTTGTTTGTTAAGTGCCATTGAGTTGATTCTAACACATAGCAACCTTGTATCAGGTTTCTGAGGACTGGATGGTAAGCTTCAACTGCCAACCTTGTAGTTGAAACTGACCTTGAGGTTGAGTGCTTATCCTACGGCACCACACCGGGATATCTCCCAAAAATATGTGGAAAAACTTGCCAAATCAGTATTTTCATTGTCACAATTTCTGGTTTTGTTGCTCTGTGATTTTAGTGTCCTCATAGCTCGAAATTCAGAGTGACAGTTTCCACTTAAAACCACACGGTCACCACTCGTCTGTCAGTTTGTTGTACTGTGGTGGGTTGTGAGTTGCTGTGATTCTGAAAGCTATGCGACTTATATTTTAAATACCAGCAGGGTGACCCATGGTGGACAGGTTTCAGATGAGCTTCCAGACAAAGCAGACTAAAGCCAGTGAGGATGAAATAGAAGAATCCTACCAACTTCTTCAATCTGAAATTGATCAAACATGCAATCAAGACGTATTGATCGTTACTGGTGATTGGAATGCAAAGGTTTGGAGAAAAGAGGAAAGATTACTAGTTGGAAAACATGACCTTGGTCATAGAAATGATGATGGAGAATGCATGATAGAATTCCGTAAACCAATAATTTGTTCATTACAAATACCTTCTTTAGACAGCATAACAGACAACTGTACACATGGACCTCGCCAGATGGAATACATAGAAATCAAATTGACTACATCTGCGGAAAGAGATGATGGAAAAGCTCCATATTATCAGTGAAAACAAGGGCAGGGGCAGACTGTGGAACAGACCATCAATTACTCATATGCAAATTCAAACTGAAGCTGAAGAAAATGAAAACAAGTCCATGAGAGCCAAAATATGACCTTGAGCATATCCCACCTGAATTTAGAGATCTTCCCAAGAACAGATTTGATGCATTAAACACTAAAGGCCGAGACCAGAAGAGTTGTGGGATGACATTAAGAACATCATACATGAAGAACACAAAATATCATTGAGAAGACAAGAAAGAAGGAAAAGGTCAAAATGGATATCAGAAGAGACACTGAAACTTGCTCTCCAGCATAGAGATGCTAAAGCAGTTAGAAGAAATGAGGAGGTCCAAGAGCTGAACGGAAAATTTCAAAGATCATCTCAAGTAGATAAAGCCAAATGTTATAACAAAATGTGCAACCATCTGGAATCAGAAAACCAAAAAGGAAGAACATGTTCAGCATTTCTCAAGCTGGGGAAACTGAAGAAAAAATTCAAGCCTTGACTTTTGTTATTGAAAGATTCTCTGGGCAAATTATTGAATGAAGCAGAAAGCATCAAGAGAAGATGGAAGGAATACAGTCACTGTACCAAAAGGAAATGGTTAATGTTCAACCATTTCAAGAGGTAGACAGCATATGATCAAGAACCACTGATACTTAGGGAAAAAGTCCAAGGTGCATTGAAGGGATTGGCAAAGAACAAGGCACCAGGAATTGATGGAATAATAATTGAAATCTTTCAGGAAAGTGAGGCAGCACAAGAGGCACTCACTCATCTCTGCCAAGAAATTTGGAAGACAACGATCTGGCCAACTGATTGGAAGAGATCCATATTTTGTGTCCATTCCAAAGAGAGGTGACCCAATGGAACATGGAAATCATCGGACAATCCCTTTGATATCTCAAGCGAGTAAAGTTTTGCTAAAGGTAATACAGAAACAGCTACAATCATACATTGACAAAGAACTTCCAGAGGTTCAAGCCGCATTCAGAAGAGGCCGTAGAATGAGGGCTATCATTGCTGATGTCCAGTGGATCTTGGCTGAGAGCAGATAATATCAGAATGATGTTTGCATGTGCTTTATTGACTATCCAAAGACTTTCGATTGTGTGGAACATAACAAGCTATGGAAAACATTGCAAAGTATGAGTATTCCAGAACACGTAATTGTGCTCATGAGGAATCTGTACCTGGACCAAGAAGCAGTTGTTCTAACACAACACGGGAACACTGAATGGTTTAAACTTAAGAAAGGTGTGCAACAAGGTTGTATTCTTTCACCATAGTTATTCAACCTGTATGCTGAGCAAATAATCTGAAAAGCTGGGTTCTATGAAGAAAAACGTGGCATCAGGATTGGAGGATGACTCATTAACAACCTGCGATATGCTGATGGTACAACCTTGCTTGTAGAAAGTGAAGAGGACTTACAACATTTACTGATGAAGATCAAAGAGTACCGTTTTCGGTATGGATTACAGTTCAATGTAAAGAAAAAAAAAATCCTCACCACTGGACCAGTCAATATACAACATTCTTATCAACGGAGAAAAGATTGAAGTTGTCAAGGGCTTCATTCTTCATGGATCAACTATCAACACTCACGGAAGCAGCAGTCAAGAAATCAAACAACATATACTGCATTAGAAAATCTGCTATTCATGACCTTTTTTAAAGTGTTGAAGAGCAACACTGTCAGTTTAAGGTCTAAGGTG
>NW_006408529.1:37367664-37368884 GCF_000296735.1 Chrysochloris asiatica | reverse complement strand
GGAAGACCGTAGAAGATTTGATGCTTTTAATTTATGGTGTTGGAGAAGAATATTGAAAGGGCCATGGACTGCCAAAAGAACCAATAGATCTGTTTTGGAAGAAGTGCAGCCAGAGGGCTCCTTTAGAGGCCAAGATGGCCTAACTTCGTCTCTTATACTTCGGAAATATTGTCAGGAGGGACCAGTCGCTGGAGAAGGATATCATGTTTGGTAAGGTGGAGGGTCAGAGAAAAAAAAGGAAGATCCCCAACAAGATGGATTGGCCAGCTGGCAGCATCAATGTACTCAAATGTGGCAGCAGTAGTGAGGTTGCCCAGGATCAGCCAGTGTTTTGTTTTGCTGTGCATCAGGTCTCTATGGGTCGGTACCGACTCGATGGCACCTAACAACAAAAACAACAACATCGCCAAAATTATAATTTTTCCTATTTCAGGAGTTTTGCCACTCTATTGCCATTTCACAACGTTGTGGGTTGTTCATGTAAATGTCTTTGTATCTGACATCTTTCTTTGACTATTTTTCACCTTTGAAGTTTACCAGGTGTAAAGGTTACCAGAATTGACTCAATGGCACTTAACAACAACAGGTATGGGAGGGAGGGAGAATCACTTTCTAGATATGTTGTTGTTGTTGTTAAGTGTCATCGAGTCAGTTCCAACCCTGTATAGGGTTTCCAAGGAGCAGCTGGGGAGCTTTAAACAGCTTACTTTGTGGTTCAAACCCACTTTGTAGTCCAGTACATTAAACCACAGCACCACACCAGAACTGACTTTCTAAATATAGACACTTGTTATTTTTGGTGATGCGAAAGACACAATTTGAAATCCACAGCATTAATCAAAGTAAACAAAGACAACCAAGAAGTACACAAAATTAAGAGACAACTTCATTGATAAAATATTCTCAATTTTGCAACAACAGCAATGTTGTTGTTGTTGTTGTCAGGTGCCATCGAGTCGGAACCGACTCATAGGGACCCCATGCACAGCAGAACGAAACAATGTGCGATCCTGGACCAACCTCACTACCGCTGCAACACTTGACGCTATCAATGATGCCACCTGGGCTGTTCCATCTCGTTGGGGGTCTTCCTCTTTTTCTCTGACCCTCCATCTTACCCTGCATGACATCCTTCTCCAGCGACTGTTCCCTCCTGACAATATGTCCAAAGTATGAGAGACGAAGCTTAGCCATCCTGGTCTCCAAGGAGCACTCTGGCT
>NW_006408529.1:37341002-37366679 GCF_000296735.1 Chrysochloris asiatica | reverse complement strand
AGAGGGAACAAATCTTTGCAGCGAGGATCTTTCCCACCCCCTCAGGCAGGGATGGGCAACTTGAACATTGGCTACCCAAAATGGGAGGGGGGTGGTGCTACAAAGGTAAGCAGTGACTGGCTTAGAAGCTTTCAAGAGGGAGCCTAGATCCAGAGGGCGTGGAGGAAGGTAGAATCTCCACTGAGTAGTATCCAATCTGTCTGGGCGGGGTTAATGAAAGGAGATGGGGACAGGTCCCTTGTGGTACAATGGTTAATAATTATTATCAGAACTGACTGCAAGGGTTGGAAATGTAACAGTGGACGTTTTGTAGCAAAAGATGGGGAGTGATTGACTTTGCAGTCTAGGAGTGGAGGTCCCTGGGACCATCAAGGGAGAAGAGCAGAGTACAGGACCCTACCCAGAGAAGCAGTGATGCCGGTGATGGAGGCAGAGTCGATGATGTGGAAAGATGGAGCAGCTGTGGACTTTAGACCCAGAGAGGGAGAGGGACTGTGTGCTGATGACCAGGGGCAGGCTTGCAGGGTATACCCTTTGGTTGGTTAATGATGCATGGAGGGTATTGTAACCATGACATGAAATGTATATGATAGGATGAATGTAAAGCTAATGTTCTCCCATGTAAATGATCACATAGTTTACAATAAAACATTAAAAAGAAAATAGTGGAATTTTCCCACAAACTTTTTGAAGCCCTCTTATATCAACAAAAAATCCACTGCTGTTGAGTTAATGACTTATCATGATCCTATAACACAGAGTAGGAATTGTTCCTTATGGTTTCTGAGGCCATAAATCTTTTAGAGGCAGACTACCTCATCTTCCTCCACCAGAGCAATTGGTGTATTTGAATCACTCACCTTTTGGTTAGCAGCCCAACGCTTTACCCCATTCGCCATCAGGGCTCTTGGTAAGCACTGTCATTGTTATTGTAATCATTGTCATAAAAATTATTAAATGAGAACCTAATTTGCTGCGTAAACTTGTACCTAAAAAACAATAACATGGGGGTGCAAAGAAATGGCACCCACCATCCTTCCCACTCAGCTAGGTTTAATAATTCATTTCAGTGGTCACACAGAACTCATACACAATACTCAGTTTTGGGATGTTAACGGTTACATTAAAATACATTCAGAAGGAATAGCCAGAAACATCACCATAGAAAGCTTGTAAGTCCATCTTCAGCCTTTAACTGACTGGAATACCTAAAATGAGGCTAGAACTTGCCCTGTAAAAGAGGCTTCCTGTGGAGCCTTTGCCTTGTATAAGACCTTAGGTAGAATCCTGATC
The DNA here is from genome assembly GCF_000296735.1 of Chrysochloris asiatica. Lineage (NCBI taxonomy): Eukaryota > Metazoa > Chordata > Mammalia > Afrosoricida > Chrysochloridae > Chrysochloris > Chrysochloris asiatica. Next base: position 37,365,386 of record NW_006408529.1, on the reverse strand, counting down.
GCCATCCGGAATCATTTGAAGTGGGAAATTTCCACTTGAAAGGACAAGCAGACCAGCCTGGAGTGTCTAGAAGAATAGAAGATACTTCTTGAAAGAAAGACCAGCAGGAAAAATCTAAAACAATAATGGCAGTCTGATTGACTATACTACAAGAACAAGCAAGTTTTTTCACTGGGAGCCATCAAGGCAAGAGGTTGGGTACCCTCAGGACAAACCCCCTTCCAAGACTGAGACTCAAGGGGAATACACAAGCAGGCATGTGGTCCTGCTGGTGACCACGTTAGTCACTGATAAGGGGAAGTGGGGGGAAACCAGCAATGAAGTTGTGAGCTAAATCCAACTGTGTTCAATAGACTCCTGTCAACCTGGACTGTGAGACTTGGTTGGCCAGCAGTATAGCGAGACCTGGGGACTTCTGAGCCCAGAGACAGTGACATGGCCACAGAGGACTAGAGTAGAGAATGAAGCTGATATGAAATGAGGGGAGATGCACAAGAACACCCATACTTGCAGATAGTACCCATTTGACCTGGCTTCCACAGCTGGATGATAGGAACTCCACTAGAGGAAGAAAAAAGAGGAAACAAAAGAGTAAGCCACTACAATTTGATAAACTTACCTATACTTACGGATGTAGTAGCTCAACAGAGAGAATGAATCTTTACAGCAAGGGTCATTCTGATCCCCTCGGTACACAGGGTTGACAGGGATGGGCAGCTTGGATATTGGCTACCCAAAAGGGGGGCTACAAAGGCAAGAAGTGACTGGCTTACATGCTTTCAAGAGGGACCCTAGATTCAGAGGGTGCAGGGAAAGATAGACACTCCAGAGTGGTTTCCAACCTGTAGAAACCACAGGTGAAAAGAGCTGGGGATAAGACTCTTGTGGTTCAATAGTGAAAATTGCTATCAGGACTCATTATGAATGTTGCAAATGTAAAGGTAGACATTTTGTAACAAAAGGAGGGGAGTGGTTGATCTTGCAGTCCAGTAGCAGAGGTCCCAGGGACCATCAAGGCAGAAAAGCGGAATGTGGGATCCTAGACAGAGAAGCAGCGACGACAGAGATGGAGGCAGAGACAGTGATGTGGAGAGATGGAGTGGCTGTGGACTCTGGTCTCGGAGGGAGAAGGGCTGTGTGCTGACTGCCAGGGGCGGGCGGGGGGGGGGGCAGGCTTGTGGGGTGTACCCTTTAGTTGTTTGAATGATTATATATTCCTGAGTGCTTATTTGGTGTACATAAACACACACACACACACAAAAGAAAACCAACAAGAGGTAATGGAAGCAAATGCTGATGCATGGAAGGGATTTTAATCTTTGCAATGAAATGAAATATGACAGGATGAATATAAAGCTAATGTTCTCCCACATAAACAATCACTCATTTCACAATGAAAGCTTTTAAAAAAAAAAAAAAAGGGCACAGTTTTTCCAGTTAGGGCAACTTCTCCAAGGTTCCCACATACAGCCCTCTCGTGTATGCTTGACCCCTTTTTCTGGCAGTGTTACAAAGCTCTTTTAGGACTGCTGCTAAATGCCCACAGGGCACAGCATTCCACCAAAGCTTTAACCTGAAGGTGCTTGACTCTATCTCCAAAGATCAGCAAACCCTAGCTTCCCCAATTAAGAGCCTGGAGTTATCCATCTTAGCTAGCAAGTCTCATGCCCAGAATCACTCACCGTTACTTACTCCATGGGCTGGGAAACTCATTGTTATGTCTTGTGCACAGGCTCTTGTTTCTGCTGCTGCTGCTCCTCTGCCACACCTCTGGTGTCACAGCTCTCTGTTCCTGGGTTGAGGAGGTTCAGTGAGCAGAGATCTTGGGGTCCAAATGACACACTCCACTCCTGGCTCTTCCTTGATGGTAGTGAGATCCCCATACCTGTTTCTGAGATGGGTTATTTTATAAATGTTAAGAGTTCCAAGTTTTGACAATCACAATTAACTCTGTTAACAACTCACAACTGAATCAAATAATCCTGTCAGCACCTTTTCCCACACTATCTTACCCAGCTCCAGCAAGCCAAAAATGTTGTTTTGTGGCAGTTACCAAGATTATGGGTAGAAAAGCCGTATGAAGTAATTCACTGCACGTGTTTACCAATATTCATAGTGACCCTATGCACAACAGAACAAAACACTGCCCAATCCTGGGCCAACCTCAGTATTGTTGCCATGCTTGAATCCATCGATGCTGCCACTTGGCCAATGCATCTCGTTGGGGGTCTTCCTCTTTTCTCTAACCCTTCAGCTTACCAAACATGATATCCTTCTCCAGCGACGGGTCCCTCCTGACAATATGTCCGAAGTATGAGAGACGAAGCCTGGCCATCCTAGCCTCCAAGGAGCACTCTGGCTGTACTTCTTCTAAAATGAATCTATTGTTCTTTTGGCAGCCGTGGCCCTTTCAATATTTTCCTCCAACACCATAACTCAAATGCATCAATTCTTCTACTGCCTTCCTTATTCATTGTCCAGCTTTCACATGCATATGAGGTTACTGAAATTACCATGGCTTGGGTCAGGCACACCTTAATCCTCAAACTGACAGTGTTGCTCTTCAACACTTTACAAAGGTCTTGTGTAGCAGATTTTCCTAGTGCAATACGTCCTTTGATTTCTTGACTGCTGCTTCCATGAGTGTTGATAGTTGATCCAAGAAGAATGAAGTCCTTGATAACTTCAATCTTTTCTCCATTGATCAGAATGTTGTTTATTGGTCTAGTGGTGAGGATTTTTCTTTTCTTTGAAAAAAACGCACTAGACTGCTAACTGCAAATTCAGCAATACAAACACACCACCTGCTCCACAGAAACCCTATACAGGGTCACTATGAGTTAGTTGGAAGCAACTTGATGGCACTTAACAATAACCACAATAACTTTATTAACTCTGATACCACATAACTGTATTGTCCTGATCATCTCTTTACATTCTTTACTTTTATTCCTTGCTGTCTTGGGCAATCTTAGTGCACTGGAGCAAGACATAGGCAAAATAAAAGCAAATATAAGATGTTGCTTTTGTTTACTACACTTTAAAATGTGTAGTTATATATACATATACATTGTTTTAAATGGGGCTATAATGTCTCTTAATTGCCTCTTATTTTTTTTCTTGAATACTTAACTTAGAAGAACAAATCTAGAAATTGAGCTAAAGTCCCAAATTGTGCTGGATGATTCACTAATAAAAACAATCTTTTCTAGAACAATGTGAAGCATTGTATATACATGAATTCAAATCACATAGATATAGTGTAAATTTAGTAATATTATCCTGAAGTCAAAACTCAAGTTAAAACACATCTAATGTCACAAAACAGATCATTAAGATTTAGACTAATGATAGTTTATTGGTTTTGTGATATACTTAACCAGAGTTAAAGTTAGAATGCCTCTCAAAGAAACTTTAAGAACTGTGATAGGCTAGTGATTTAGGATCCACATTTTGGCATCAATCCTAGACTTCCTTGAAAATAAATTTATCAGTTGAGTAACATTAGGCAAATTTCTTAAATTTTCTGTTCTCTGTTTTCTCATCTCAAAAATGGGAACCATATAATTAGTGTGTGAAAATTAAATAAGTACTGCATAGCGTATGCTCATATTACTGTGTACTATAATAATTAGACGTTTGGTGTGAAACACTGTTACTTAGTTTGTAATGGTTATTCTTAGATGTAAAAACCAAAGAGCAAGCTCATCTGCTGTGTCACAAAGTCATTTCTTTACTAGATGGCTGCATACAGTGGTGAACCTTAGTGGGACTCTCAGAAGCAGATAAGAATATACTGAAAGAAAGTGAAAGTGCTAGTGGGAAAAGAGGAATGAGCTAGGAGAAAAGAATGGAAGGGAGGTTATCAGTCCAGTGCATTGGTGGTGGTGGTGGAGAAAAAAGGTACTGAGAGAAAGGGAAAACTGCACCACCCCCACGATGAGCCAGGATAGAAGGCAGAAATTAGAAGAGAGAAAAAATGGATGGGACAACAAAGAGATCATTTCGGGGGAGGCCTCTGGCCACATTTCTATACATATTCCTGCATTTTTCTTTTTTTTTAGACACTGCTTTATTACTTTTCAAATATGAACTGAATCCTGATCATAACGGTATGATGCTAGATTCCAGTGAAGAGCGGTAAGTATGTCAAATAATGACTTTGTTAATGCTATTTATAATTACTGTATTGATTTTTTCTGACTTATTTTTTATAAACTTTTCTACTTTATAATTTATTTGTAATTTTTTCAAATTAAAAGATACATGAAAATGTCTGTATTTTGGAATACTTTTAAAGTGTATAGTCACCTTTTGCAGTAAATATTTATTGAGTACTTATAAGGAACTTTGCTTGATGCTGGAGATAACTGAGTAAATTATAATGCAGTGGAAACATAATGGACCTTAGTTTAAGTATTGGACACCTGGTATGGTGCTGTAGGATAAGCACTGGAGTGATAACCACAAGGTTGGAAGTTCAAACCTACCAGCTGCTCCTTGGAAACCCTAAACAGAGTCACTATGAATCAGCACTGACTCAATAGCACTTAACAACAACAACATTGAACCTTAAGGAGCTCTGGTTGTTGTTGCTATTAAGTGCCAAGGAGTGGCTAGTGAGTTTGAACCACCAGCCTTGCAGTCCAGTACTTATCCTACAGCGCCACCCCAGGACTCCCTGGTAGTGTAATGGATTATGAACTGGGCTGTTCATCGCAAGGTCAGTATATCTAATCTACTAGTCACTCTGCAGAGAAAGATGAGACTTTCTGCTCCTGTGAAGATTTACAGCTTCAAAAAACCCACTCTATACAGGGTTGCTTTGAGCTGGAAGCCAACTCAATGGTGCACAACTACCATTGAACCACCACCACCACTAATGAACCTTATGAACCCTGGTAGTACAATAGGTTAAACTTTGAACTCTTAACTGAAATGTTGGTAGCTGGCTCCTGTAAAGATTTACAGCTTCAAAAATCCTATGCAGCCATTCTGCTCTGTCTGAAACAGTCACTCGGAGTCTAAGTTGATTCACTGCAGTGGGTTTTCTGTTATTAAATCTTCGAATAATCACTTTGGGAAATCAAGCCAATATACAAATGCTGCTTAGAGCTAGCAATATTTTGTAGCTAGATTTAATTTTTTTTACATTAATCAAAAGTGATGTATTACCACAGTTGATCCTACGTGTACATTAGTCAGATGGATTTAAAATGAAAATTGTTGTGCTTGTTAAGTCGGTTATGACCCATAGCAACCCAGTATAGGGTTTCCAAGGAGCAGCTGGTGAGCTTGAACCTCCGACCTTGCAGTTCAAACCAACTTTACAGTCTCATACATTAACCCACAGCACCACACCAGGAGTCCAAATGATAATTGGTTGGCTCTAAAAATGAAAGTCACTCTCAGAGGATGGAAATTGGACTCATTTACATTTAAAACACAAAAGTTACAGTCATAGAGGGAAATACTCTAGACAAATAAATTTCTAAGTAACCTAAAAAATGGGGAGAGGGATAAATGCCATCAAGTCTTCTGACTCATAATGACCCTGTTTAGGGTTTCCAAGGAGCCATCTGGTGGGTTTGAACTGCTGACCTTATGGTTCTCAGTCCAGTGCTGACCCAACAGCGCTACACCAGGAGTCCATACAGATTAGAATTTCTTGTATTGCCTATGTGTAGAACCATAGAGAAAGCATAAATAAAATCTGAAAGTGGCAGGAAGGAGTAGGTATGTTGTTTTTAGTTTCTTTTAAGTTGATTCTGACTCATATGTATCCCCTATGTGCAAATAGAACTGCTCCATAGGACTTTTAAGGGTGTACCTTTTCAGAAGCAGATAGCCATGCCTGTCTTCCTAGGCACCTCTGGATATATTCAAACTTCAAACTTTTTCTCTACTGTCCAGTGCTTAACCATTTGTGCCACCCACATTTCTTAGGGATATGTATAAGAGGAAGCAAAACTGTTTACAATTTACACTACAACTTTAAACATTACTGAAACACAGAGAGGAAAGTAAAATAAAGGAGTCCTTTTATTTTCTTTCATTTATTTTTTTTATTATTAAATGTTTTATTGTGAATTGTATGATAGTTTACATGGGAGAACATTAGTTTTACATTCATTCATTCTATCATACCTCATTTCTTTGGCATAGTTACCATCCCATCCATGCATCATCACCCAACCAAAGGGTGTGCCCTGCAAGCCTGCCCCCCGCCACGGTCCTCAGCCCCTTTCCCTCTCTGGATCCCAAGTCCCCAGCCACTAAAGGACTCCTTTTAGTGTAGTGGGTTACGCACTGGGCTTCTAACCACAAGGTCAGCAGTTCAAATCCACCAGCAACTTAACAGGAGAACGATGAGGCTTTCTGCTTCCATAAAGATTTACAGCCCCAGAAATCCTATACTGGGTCATTATGAGTTGGAACCCACTTGCCGGCATACCATCACCACCATAAAGATGTGGCATTGTAGGATAAGCACTGGACTGCTAACCACAAGGTTGGCAGTTCAAACCCATCAATCACTCCTCAGAAAACCTATATAGGGTTGCTATGAGTTGAAACAGACTTGGTGGCACTGAACAACAACAACAATGTAAGACACTTATTAATTCATCCCCAGGTAGTAAGATTTTATTCTTACCAAAATTTTCAAAGTAGCACAGTTAAATAATGTAAATTTCTAAGAGTTTAGAGATGCAGTGCTTTCTTATGGATGAAGTTTCTTTTAATACTAACTTTTCTATGAGTTGGAACCGATTTGATGGCATTTAACATCTTTTTGGGGAAGTGGTTTATAGTAACACTAATTTTAAGAAGCACAAGGGTTCTATTTGTCTAAATCTTTTAATCTGAAGTAAAACAAGTATTGACAGAGTAGAGACATTATTTTTGGAGTATGTTGATTCTTTTTAGCATCTTTCTTGTTGTTTTCTGGTAGTAAGTGCAGGGAGCTACTGGAATCACAGTGTAGCTGTACAAGACTTTGTTTCAAGTTCACATTATTGCTCTCCAGGGAAGCAGAACTCTGACAAATGATTCATGTGTTCTCCAAAAGTATATTGTAGTCTCCAAAAGGTGCTCTTTCTAAAAGATTATGTGATTTGTAGTGTCACAGAAAACAAATAAATGGAAAATAATATGACCTGGAAACATTTTTTATTTAATCTAGCATCTGTAAATAAGACTGTTGTTGTTGTTGTTGTTAAGTGCCATCGAGTCAGGTCCAACCCATAGCGACCCTGTACAGGGTTTCCGAGGGTGTAAATCTTTACGGGAGTAGAAAGCCTCATCTTTCTCCCGCGGAGCAGCTGGTAGTTTCGAACCGCTGACCTTAAGGTTCGCATCCCGATTCGTAACCACTACGCTACCAGAGAATAATTTTCTGAATCTTTATTATTGTTCTGTATGTAGGCATTCCATATGTTCCTCTTTCCTCCCAAATTCCAAGTCACACATAACCAAAGCTCAAGTTGGAGAGGATTTGAGAAAGAATAAGGGAGAGAACCTCCTGTCACTACAGTGATATTAAGCTTTCTCTAAATTTATGTATTCACAAAGTGCTGTTTACATGTAAGCTCTTGAATAATCTATAGATTTGTCTAACGGAGAGATCTGTCACAAAATATCTGCTTTATAGATACGTTGAATCTTCAGTCAGTAAGGAAAAAAATCTAATGCTCAAACAGGAGCTCCTGTCTGACTGATAGGCAACTGAAAGTCAACAATATTCTTTTAGTCAAATACGAGAATTACTTAACAGGTGCATTTTACTGACTGCAGCTTAGGAGCATTCTCTGCCTCTTCAACAAAGTTTATTTTCGAGCTTCTGTCCCATGAAAAACTATTGTTTAACTTTACCTTTTCAGTACTCCTACCCCTGAATTCAACAGTAGTTCTTGAAAATTCTTCTACAAGTTTTTTGTGTGGATGCTCTACATTTTTGATGTAAGTATAGTTGTTTCTGTAATAAAAATCATAATCATTTCTCTTCTGACCTTGCTTTCTAAAGATTAGTTCACTGACCTATTGGAGATCTTCTAAAAACCTTCTGTTGTGTTGGTGATTAAATACCATCGAGTTGGTTCCAACTCATAATGATCCTGTATAGGGTTTCCTAGGAACATCTGGTGGATTTGAACCACTGACCTTGTGGTTAGCAGTACAGTACTGATCCTACAGCAGAAATCTAAAAACCCTCTTCTGTTGTTGTTAGTACTGATGAGTTGGTTCCAATTCATAATGACCCTGTATAGGGTTTCCAAGGAGCAGCTGGTGAATTTGAACCAACCTTGTGGTTCAAACCAACCTTGTGGCCCAGTGCTTTATCCCACAATACTACACTAGGACTCCAAAAAAACATCTAAAAGTCATATTTCCCTCCCTGTGTTCCATTTGTTTCTTGAGGCGCTAGATAAATTTTTTCCTTGGTATAAGTGATTTCCAAATTCTGATCTTCAGTACTGTAAGAAAAAAATTGTGTTTTAAGCTAACAGGTTTGTGATAAGAGGTTAGAGCAGTCCAAAGAAAATAATGCAACTAAGTATTAATCTGTCTTTATCTTTACTACACACGATCTGTATTGTTACACCCTTCTGAATACCAACAGTTGTGTTTTTGTGTCTTTTTTTCTCCACTGGTCAATCTTCTTGTTGTTGTCGTTATGTGCGTGGAGTCGGTTCCGACTCATAGTGACCCTGTACAGGGTTTCCGAGGCTGTAAATCTTTATGGGAATAGAAAGCCTCATCTTTCTCCCGCAGTCATTCTTAGCAGAGTTATTTTTTCAGCCTTTATAAAGCACAAACTTTAATCTTTTGTTAATTTTCTCTATTTTGTTTTCTCTTATTTTAATTAAGTGGGATGTTTAATAATTAAGAGTGAAGTAAAAGTTTAGGAATGCAATCAGATTTTACATTGAGAGTGTGGTCTTCAGCAGAAACAAAGAAGGATGGATCACAATTCATAACAATTATTGAAAAAAGTATCAGTGTTTATAAATCAATACGTTTAATTAGAGTTTAAGCTCCTCAACAAACAGTCCATCTTGTTGGCCTAGAAATTAAAGCATGCCTACATAATTAAGTCTAAAGTTAATTCAAATCTTTGCCTTACTAGAAAATCATATGCCCTTAGGCATTATTGAACTTTTGATGTATTTTTTACTAGGTTTTATTTCCCCATGTGTACTTTGTGTCCAAAATATTGCCTTCTAATAGACACAGGCCAGCTCTTTTTTTCACTTAAAGTATTTGAAACTGCCTCTTCATGCATTCCTTTTAGTGAAGAATAATGAGACAGTTCAAATCCTAAGTGTAAAACCAGTTAAAGTTGAGTTGATTACCATTCATGGTGACCCCATTTCTGCTGACAAAGTGGAACTGTGCTCCTCCATAGTGCCAGTGAGTTTTATGTTACTGATAGTTTTAGAAATTGTCAGTCTTTCTTCAGAAGAGCCTCTGGGTAAACTTGAACAACCACTGTTTTGGTTAGCATTAATTGCACCACCCAGAAACTCAATCTCACGTTTTAGAGTTAAGAATTACATAGAAAAGGTTTTGCATAGTATTAAAACTGGGCAAGTAAGTGTCTGCCAAGAAGTTACTTTTTAGGCACATTTCTAATAAGGAATTTTGTTGTTGCTTCTAAATATTTAATTTAGTGGCATTAACTCACAAAGTGTTAATGAACAGTTAAAAAACATTGGTTGCATACTTCACATTGTGTCAACATTCTGTCTTGACCCATATTGTTGAATTACAATTAATTTAGCTTCTCTGCCCCTTAAAGCTTGTCAGTTTGTAATGCAGTGGTAGCTTGCATGTTGTTGTGATATGAAAGCTATGCCACTAGTATTTTAAATACTGGCAGGGTCACACATGGTGAACTGGGTTCAGCAGAACTTCCAGACTTAGACAGACTAGGAGGAAGGTGAAGTGGACTACTTCTAAATGTGTTGCCATAGAAAACCTATGAATAGCAGCAGAACATTGTCAGATATAGTGCCAGAAGGTAAACCCCTGAGGTTGGAAGGCAGTCAAAATACCATTGGAGAAGAGTGTCTTGTCAAAGTAGAGTTGACCATAGTGACATGAATGCAACAAAGCTTTTGGAACCTTACATTGCTGATGGAACATGACTCAAACTGAGGAGGAAAAAGCTGCAAACATCCACTAATAATCATAACATGGAATGTATGAAGTATGAATCTGAAAAATTGGAAGTTGTCAGTTATGAAATGGGATGCATAAATATTGATATCATAGGCATTAGTAAGCTGAAATAGACTGGTAGTCACCATTTTGAATCAGACCATCATGGTTTACTATGCCAGAAATGACAAATTCAAGAGGAATGGTGTTGCATTCATCATCAAAAAGAGTACCTCAAGATCTTTCTTGAAATACATGCTGTCTGTGATAGGATAATATTCATATGCCTACAAGGATGACCAGTTAATACATGGCTCAGATTTATGCATGAACCACTAAAGCCAGTGATGATGAAATTAATAGGATAGTATTGATATGCTTACAAGGACGACCAGTTAATACCACTATTATTCAAATTTATGCACGAACCACTAAAACCAGTGGTGATGAACTTGAATTATGTGAACTTCTTCAGTCAGAAATTGATCAAATGTGCAATCAATTTACACTGATAATTACTGTTGTTGAATGTGAGAGTTGGAAACACAGAGGACGGATTAGTAGTTGGAAAATACGGCTTTGGTGATATAAATAATACTAGAAATCACTTGATAGAATTTTGCAAATTCAATGACATTCCATTGCAGATACTTTTTTCAAACACATAAACAGCAACTGGAATGAATACGTGATCCTCATCAAATGGAATGTGAATACACAGCCATCCAGATGACTACGTCTATGGGAAGAAACAGTGGAAAACCTTAATATTATCAGCCAAAACAAGGACAGGGGAAGACTGGAACAGACCATAAGTTGTGTGTGTTCAAGTTCAAGCTGAAGATGAATAAAATTAAAACAAGTCCACAAGAACCAAAATATGACCTTAATTAAACACATCCCACCTGAATTGAGAGATCATCTCAAGAACAGACTTGATGCACTGGATGCTAATGACCAAAGACCAGAAGAGTGTTGGAAAGACATCAAGAACATCATGCAGGAAGAAAGCAAAAGATCTTTAAAAAGACAGGAAAGAGGGAGGCGGGGAGCTACAAAGGCAAGAAGTGACTGGCTTACAAACTTTCAAGAGGGAACCTAGATCCAGAGGGCCTGGAGGAAGGTAGAATCTCCAGTGAGTAGTATTCAATATGACTAGGCAGGACTGATGATAGTGAATTAATTGTTATCAGGACTGATTGTGAGGGTCAGAAATGTAAACGTAGACGTTTTATAGCAAGGAGGGGAGTGATTAACTTTTCAGTCTAGGAGCGGAGGTCCCTAGGACCATCAAGGGAGAAGAGCAGAGAGCGGGACCCTACCCAGAGAAGCAGTGATGCCTGAAATAGAGTCAGAGATGATAACGTGGAGCGCTGGAGCAGCTGGAGACTTTAGATCCCGAGAGGGAGAGTGACTGTGTGCTGAAGACCTGGAGGGGGGACGAGGGAAGGATTGCATGGAGGGGATTGTAACCATGGCAATGAGACGATATACAATAGAATGAATGTAAAACTAATGTTCTCCCATGTAAACTATCACATAATTCACAATAAAACATTTAAGAAAAAAATAAAAGACAGGAAAGAAAAGACCAAGAATGGATATCAATAGAAGGAAAATTTCCAAGATTTCATTTTGCTTGGAGCTAACTAACAACACTCATAGTAGCAGCAGTCAAGAAATCATACACTATATTGCATTAGACATATCTGCTGTACAAGACATCTTTAAAAGTATTCAGTAGCAAAGATGTCATTTTGTGAACTAAGGTGTGCCTTACCCAAGCCATGGTATTTTCAGTAGCCTCATATGCATGTGAAAATTTGACAGTGATTCAGGAATGCTGTAGAAAAACTGATGCATTTGAATTATGGTGTTGGAGAAGAATAGTCAGAAAGTACCACGGACTGCCAGAAAAATAAACAAATTTTTGTTGGAAGATGTATAGCTGAAGTATTCCTTAGAATCTAGGATGGCAAGACTATCTCACATACTTCAGACTTATTATCAGGAGAGGTCACTTAATGGAGAATAACATCATGCTTGGTAAAGTAGACAGCTTGGTAAAGTTGAGGGTAAGCAAAAAAGAGGGAGACCCCCACCAAGATGGATTGGCACACTGACAGCAGCAATGGACTCATATATAGCAACAATTGTGAGAATGATCCAGGACTGGGTAGTGTTTCATTCTGTTGTGCTTAGATTCACTATGAGTTGGAATCAACTCATCAGCACCTATCCTAGGCCAGGTTTTCAAGAGTAGCAAAACCAGTGAAACACATATGTATATGTAGAGAAAGAAGTTTATTATCAAAGAAGTGACAGAATTGCAGAATCCCAGGTCTCCTGTGAAAGAGAGCTGGAGAGAATCCTTCCCGCATGTCCTTTATATTGGGAGTAGGCTATATCACCCAAGAAAACATCCTTTCAATTAGGGGGAAAGAGGACTTTAATGTTTAGGGTTTGGTGTCAACTTGACTAGGCCAGAATGTCCAGAGGTTTAGCAGTTGAAATGTGCATATTCCCCTGGTCATGAAGCCTAATACAGGCATAGTTACGACTGTGATGAGTGGCTATGAGCCGCCAGTCAATTGAAGGGATACTTGCTAGAGGGTGTGACCTGCTCCCAATATAAAGGAATTGTGGGAGGGATTTTCTCTGGCTTTCTTTTACTGGGGATCTCGGGTTCTACAATTGTTAGATAATTTATATATATGTGTGTGTGTGTGTGTGTGTGTGTGTGTGTATATATATACACACACACACACATACCTGTTTCACTTGTTTTGCTTCTCTAGAAAACCCTGCCTAAGACAAGGTCCATACTCAAAATCAGCCCAAGACTGATTCCTATAAAGTAGAGGTCAGACATGCCTCCACCCTATATGCGTGCCTTTAAAATTAGACTTTAGTAACAATTTAGAAAACTCATCCTTGTGATTTTTTTTCACTCTATCGATATGACCTGTCTTAGGCCAGGTTTTCTAGAGAAAAGCAAAACCAGTGAAACACGTATGTATGTGTGTGTGTATATATATATAAAGAGAGAGAGAGAGAGAGAGACAAGAAGAGGTTTATTGTCAAGGAAATGGCTTACAATTGCAGAGTCCCAGGTCCACAGCAGAAGAGAGAGCAAGCATTCCCACATGTACATTATATTGGGAGCAGGCCAAACTCCCAAGGAAACTTAAGTTGATTGGCTGGCTTGGCTGCTCATGGCCACTCATTATGGAGTTAACTATGCCTGTATTAGGTTTCATCACCATGAGAATATACACATCTCAACTGCTAAACCTCTGGAAATCCTGGCCTAGTCAAATTGACATAAAACCCTAATTATTACAGCACATAACAACAACTTTGTTTAAAGTTGGCTCTCTTATGGTTTCAGTTTAAAGGTTATTTCTGGCCATTAGATTAAGTTCCTGTGGTCTCAATCTAATAAATTTTGTTTCCTTGTGAATTTGAAGGACTGTATCACAGTTGTCTTCCTTTTGATCAGAATATATATATTGAGTCACTGATCACAATAATTCAGTAATGGTAACTGAACACATCTTTTCTGGTCTAATGTCAATGGAAGGAGCCCTGGTGTCATGGTAGTATAAGTACAGGACTGCTAATCACAAGGTCTGTTTTGAAAGAAATATAGGCAGATTTCTCCTTAGAAGCAACTATTGATAAACTATGGGTTCCTGGTTTGGTGCTATAGGATAAGCAGTGAACTGCTAACCAAAGGTCAATGGTTCAAACCTGCCAGCTGCTCCCTGGAAACCTTATACAGGGTTGCTATGAGTCTGAACCAGTTTGATGGCACTTAATAACAATGGCTAGACACTCTTTTAATTTGGAAATGTTGTCAGGAAGGAGCAGTCCCTGGATAAGGACATTAAGCTAGTAAAGTTTAGAGTCAGTGAGAAAGAGGAAGAGTCCCCCAATGAGATGGATTGACTCAGTGGAGTACCAGTGCGCTCAAGCATAACAATTGTGAGGATGGCATAGGACCAGGGACAGTGTTTTATTCTGTTGTGCTTAGGGTTGCATCTAACAACAGCTCAGTTTAATGTTAACAGACAGCTATATTAGTCTGGCTATTTAACCATTACTCTTGTTATTGTTGTTGTTAGGTGCAATCCAGTTGGTTCTTACTCTCAATGACCCTACGCACAACAGAAGAAAACACTGTCCATTCCATTACCATCCTCACAATCTTTGCTATTCAGGGTTATATCAGCCACATATTGCAGTTTGTCAGTGTGTCTTCCTCTAATCATAATGCCATATTCTTCTTCATATAATCCAGTTTCTCAGATTATTTGTTCAGCATGCAGATTGAATTAGTATGGTGAAATAATACAACCCAGGTATACACCTTTCCTTATTTTAAACCATTCAGTGTTCCCTTGTTTTTTTGGAACAACCTGCCTTTTGGTCTATGTACAGGTTCCTCATGAACACAAAGTATTCTGGAATACCCATTCTTCACAGTGTTATCCATAGCTTGTTATTATCCACACACTTGACTTAGTATAGTCAATAAAATATAAGTAGAGAAACAGAAACTAGTAGTGCAACTGTTTTGGTACTGAAAATTGACAAGTGTCTTTTTTAAAAAATAAAGAACCAGTCCCTCAAAAACAAAACAAAATACACAGGTAAACATATTTCTAGTATTCTCTACTTTCAGCCAAGATTCATGTGACATCAGCAATGATATGCCTCATTCCATATCTTCTTTTGAATCCAAATTCTGGCAGTTACCTGCTGATGTCCTGATGCGCCCATTTTTTAATTTTCTTTAGCAAAATTTTACTTGCATGTGATATTAATGATATTGCTTGATAATTTATGCAATCTTTTGGGTCACCTGTTTTGGAATGGGCACAAATATGTTACTCTTCTAATTTTTTTACAAAGATGAGTGAGTACTTCTAGAGCTGCATCAGTTGGTTAAAATATTCAATTGGTAGTCCATCAATTCCTGGAGCCTTTGTATTCTGCCAATGCCTTCAGTACAACTAGGACTTATTCCTTCAGTACCATTGATAAAAATGAGTAAAAACTAAAACAGTACTAAAGGTCAGTTAGAGTCCTGGTGTGGCACCATGGGTTAATGCACTAGACTGCAAAGTCGGTTTGCACCGCAAGATTGGAAGTTCAAGTTCACTACCTGCTCCTAGGAAACCCTATGCAGGCTTGCTATGGGTTGGAACCAACTCAAAGGCATTTAACAACAACAACAATAAAAGGTCAATTAGAAATGGACCTGAGAAGTGGTGTAAAATCAGTATTATGAAGTCACATAAGTCAGAGGCAGTCTATATTATTTTAAAAATATGTGTATCAAATATAGAAGGCTAGAGACTCCTCTATGGAGGTGTAGAAAAATCAGAGAAGCCACTTTTCTGAAGCAGCTTCAGAGTTTTGGATCTCATATAAAGTGTGGGGCGTCAGTTTCCCGCACCCACCAGTGGAGAGATCGGACTGTGGAAGGAAAGTACAACAATTTCTGAATCAATTGGGATACTCCCTGGGGGCCCGTCGGCCTGGACTGAGATCAGAGGACAGGGCCACAGCTAGGCTGATACAGTGATATACAGTGCTAAAAACCACAGAGTGGCTTCTTGCAAAAGAAGTGTGACGGATTTCACACTTTTCTCTGCTCCTCTCCCCTGTCGTACCCTCACTGCCCAACCTGGACACCTTCAGGTGGGTGGGATCGCACCCCAGAAGGGTCCAGCATTGCACCCACAGTTTTCCTATGGCACAGGTAGTAGGTTCCTGGGAGCCCCATTGGTCCCACAGGCTGATCCTTTGGCTGCTTCTTATGATAATCTGACTCTGGGACTTAGCCCTGAAGTTGACCTGGGCAGGACCCTTTATTCCTGCCTTACCTAGCAAGAAGCAGCAGGTCTGTCCATACAGCCAGACCACATGCACACCTTGTAAAACCCCAACATAAAAGGCAAGCGCCAACACCAACTACTATATACAAGGATGCAGCTATTTTGAGAATTATACATTGTGCATACGCAGATACCAACTGACCTTCCAAGATAAAAATAGTGGACAACCTTTCTTCCACTGGAGGGGACTGAGTGAGTGGACACCCCCACCTACCACTGGAGGTTTCTACTGTGCACACACACTGACCTGCACAGCAAAGGCTACTGGTCAGTCGGCTACAGTTTTATTCTTGTTTTTCAGTGGTGGTTTTGGTCTCTGCTTTTATATTGTTTCTGTTTGGGGTCCTTTTGGTCTCACTTTTTTCCTAGGGGTGGGAGCTTTCTCTCCCTACATTACCCAAGAAGACATAGCAATCATGCCCATATAGCCAAGCTACAAGTATACCCCATAATATCCCACCACCTGGAGCCAATACCAGCTGCTAGGCATTACGCATGAAAAGGGAAGCCTATTTCCAGATCACATCCACCAGGAGACACTCAATAAGCTTAACAACACAGCAACGTCCATTCATTTAATCATTTAAAATGCACCTCACTACTGAAAAGGTCCAAAAAAAAAGATCTCAGCACATGTCCAAAAATAGAAAAGAGTAACTAACACAAATTAGCTAGAGGCAGACATAGACTTCCCATTAGAAGAAGAGCGAGCTTTGGATCTGCCTGACAAGGGATTCTGAAGAATGATATGGAGACAAATTTAAATGCTCCACAGCAGGGTGGAGGAAAATAAGGAAGAAATCAGGAAAGTGCTACAGGAGTAATCAAACAAGATAGATAAGCATTGGAAACAATTCAAAACCTGCAAAAAGAGATCCAGATGATTAATAACAAAATATCAGAAATGGACAATACACTGAAAGGGCAAAGGAGTAGAATTGAAGAGATGGAAACCAGAACCAGCATATTGAAAGACAAATATCTCAGTACTGATAAGATAGAGGAACAACTAGAAAAAAGGATTAAAACAAAATCTGAAGAGAGTCTAACATTCATCATGCTAGATAACATGAAGAGGAATAACTTAAGAATTATTGGTATTCCAGAACAGGAAGAATCACAGAAGTCCACAGAGATAGTTGAGGATCTAACATCTTGAAGGATGAGAAGATAAGCATTCAAGAAGCTGAATGAACCCCAGAAAGGATAGACCCCCAAAACAAAATCACCAAGAAATCATAATCAAGCTCTCTAACATCAAAGACAAGGAAAGAATCCTAAAGCAGCCAGGAAAAGAGAAGTGTTACTTACAAAGGCAAGCAAATCAGAGTAAGCTCTGACTTCTCAGCAGAAACCAAACAGGTAAGAAAGCAATGGGGAGACATATATAAAACACTAAAAGAAAAAAAAAAAATAAGAAGAACTGCCAACCCAAAAACATCTATTCAGCAAAACTGTCGATAAAATACAATAGTGCAATCAAAAACATTCCAGGATAAACAGAAGCTAAGAGATTCTGTCAAAACCAGTCCAGTGCTTTAACACATTGTAAAGGGAATTCTTTGAAACAAGAACAGATAACAACCAGAGATTGACAGACGTGGCAACACCACCAGGGACTCAGTCAACAGCAGAGTTCAGAACAAAACAAAATTACAGCAATTAATTCAGAGGAGCTGTGAGGGCCAATCAAAGATCAAAATAATTATGTCAAAGAAGGGGAAAATATTAGGAACAGAGATCCAGGTGATGAGGAGGTCAGGTAGATTTCAGGATACAATGGACTGTTTTAAATGGAGGTAAAAGTTAATAGACTATAGGGTAACCCCAAAGAAAGTTAATACTTCACAACTTACTGTGAAAATGAAGATTCAAGTAAAATAAGGAGACATTAAAACTAAGAAGAAACTGACAAGAAATAGCACAAAAAACATGAACTCAGCACAAGAAGGCATACAGAACAAACGCATGAACAGCAGCACCACAAAAAATTAACATAATGACAGCAATTAATTCATACCTATCAATAATTACATTGAATGTCAATAGATTAAATGCACCAGTGAAGAGACAGAGAGTGCCAGAATAGATAAGAAAACAAGACCGTTCAATATGGTGCCTTTAAGAGATACACCTTACACACAAAGACAAAAACAAACTAAAAGTTAAAGGATGGAAAAAAATACATCAAGCTAATTGCAATAAAAAAAACAAGCAGGAGTGGCAGTACTAATCTCTGACAAAATAAACTTTAAGGCAAAATCCAGCATAAGACATAAAGAAGGACACTATCTCATGATTAAAGGGTCAATTGAGCAAGTTGACATAATCATAATAAATATCTATACTCGCAGTGAAAGAGCAGCAATATATATAAATCAAAGCTTACTAGAATTGAAGAAAGAAATAGACAAATCTACAATTACAGTATTGTTGTTGTGAAGTGCCGTCGAGTCGGTTCCGACCCATAGCGACCCTGTATAGGGTTTCCAAGGAGCAGCTGGTGAGCTTGAACTGCCTACCTTGCAGTTCAAACGGCTTTTTAGTCTGACGCATTAACCCACAGCACCACACCAGGACTCCACAATTATAGTAGGAGATTTTAATATGGCACTTTCAAAAAGGGATAGAACAACCAGAAAGAAACTCTACAAAGATACAGAGGAACCAGACAGCACAATCAACCAACTCATAGATGTGTACAGAGCATTCAACCCAACAACAGCACAATACACATTCTTTCCCAGTACACATGGAACATTCTCCAGAATTGACCATGTGTTAGGTCACAAAGCAAGCCTCCATAAATTTAGAAACATCAAAATACTACAAAGCATCTTTTTAGACCACAGTGCTATAAAACTAGAAATCAACAAAAAAGACCAAGGAAATGAAGTCGAATGTGTGGAAACTAATCCCTTGCTGAAAAGAGACTGGATAATAGAAGAAATGTAAAGTGAACTCCCAAAGTTCTTAAAACCAAGAATGAAACGACAACAAACCAAAATCATTGGGACATGGTGAAAGCAGTGCTGAGAGGACAATTTATTGTGATAAGTGCACACATTCAAAAAGAAGAAAGAACAAAAATTTAAAGATTTGATACATTAAACACTAAAGACTGACGACCAGAGGAGTTGTGGGATAACATCATACAAGAGGAAAGCAAAAATTCATTAAGAAGACAAAAAAGAGGGAAAAGATCAAAATGGATGTCAGAAGAGACACTGAAACTTGCTCTCCAGCATATAGATGCTAAAGCAAATGGAAGACAGGAGGTACAGGAGCTGAACAGAAAATTTCAAAGTTCAGCTCGAGAACACAAGTTCAAATATTACCAAAAAAGGTTCAAAGATCTGGAGTCAGAAAACAAAAAGGGATGAACTCGCTCAGCATTTCTCAAGCTGGGGCAACTGAAGAAAAAAATTCAAGCCTCAGCTTTCATTATTGAAGGATTCTCTGGGCAAATTATTTAGCAATGCACAAATCATCAAAAGAAGAAGGAAGGAATACACAGAGTCACTGTACCAAAAGAAAATGGTTGATGTTCAACCGTTTCAAAAGGTAGCATATGAACAAGAGTCAATGTTACTGAAGGAGGCAGTCCAAAGTGCATTGAAGGAAGTGGCAAAGAATAAGGCACCAGGAATTGATGGAATAGAAATTGAAATCTTTTAAGAAAATGAGGAGGATAGGAGGTGCTCACTCATCTCTGCCAAGAAATTTGGAAGTCAACTATCTGGCCAACCGATTGGAAGAGATCCATATTTGTGCCCATTCCAAAGAGAGGTGGCCCAATGGAATGCAGAAATCATCGGACGATCTCTTTAATATCCCATGCAAGTAAAGTTTTACTAAAGGTAATACAGAAATGGCTGCAAGCATGTATTGACAGAGAACTTCCAGAAGTTCAAGCTGGATTCACAAGAGGCTGTGGAACCTGGGATATCATTGCTGATGTCCGATGGATCTTGGCTGAAAGCAGAGAAAAATATTTACCTGTGCTTTATTAACTATGCAAAGGATTTCAGTTGTGTGGATCATGACAAGCTATGAACAACATTGCGAAATATGAGTATCCCGGAACACTTAATTGTGTTCATGAGGAATCTGTACCTGGACCAAGAGGCAGTTGTTTGAACAGAACATAGGAATACTGAATGGTTTAAAATTAAGAAAGGTGTGTGACAGGGTTGTATTCTTTCAACATACTTATTCAACCTCTATGCTGAGCAGATAATTCAAGAAGCTGTGTTATGTAAAGAAAAATGTGGCATCAGGATTGGAGGAAGACTCATTAACAACTTGCAATGTTCAGGTGATACAACCTTGTTTGCTGAAAGTGAAGTGACTTAAAATGTTTACTGATGAAGATCACAGAGCACAGCCTTCGGTATGGATTACATCTCAATGCAAAGAAAACAAAAACCCTCACCACTGGACCAATAACCAACATTCTTATCAATGGAGAAAAGATTGAAGTTGTCAAGGACTTCATTCTTCTTGGGTCAACTATCAATGCTTATAGAAGCAGCAGTCAAGAAATCAGATGATGTATTGCGTTAGGCAAATCTGCTGTACAAGATATTTTTAAAGTGTTTAAGAGCAAAGATTTCAGCTTGAGGACTAAGGTGCACCTGACCCAAGCCATGGTATTTTGAATAACATCATATGCATGTGAAAGCTGGACAGTGAATAATGAAGACCGTAGAAGAATTGATATTTTTGAGTTATGGGGTTGGAGGAGGAGAATATTGAAAGTACCATGGGCTGCCCAAAGAACCAACAGATCTGTGTTCTAAGAAGTGCTGTCAGAGTGCTCCTTGGAGGCCAGGATGGTCCAAACTTTGGCTCCTGTACTTTGGACATACTGTCAGAAGGTACCAATAGCTGGAGAAGGATATCATGTTTGGTAAGGTGGAGGATCAGAGAAAAAGAGGAAGACCCCCAGCGAGATGGATTAGCAAGGTGGCAACATCAGTGGGTCAAGCATGGCAACAATTGTGAGGTTGGCCCAGGATCGTTCTGTTGTGCATAGGGTTGCTATGAGTCGGTACCGACCCCATGGCACCTAACAACAACAACATAAAAAGACTCAACAGGACAAGAAGCTGGTTCTTTGAAAGGATTAATAAAATTGACAAACCTTTGGCAAACCTAACAAAAGATAAAGAGGGAGAAGACACAAATAACGTGCATTAGAAACCACATGGGTGATGTTACATGGAATCCAAGGAAATCAAAAGGATAATAACAGAATACTATGAAGAGTTTTATTCCAACAAATTTGAAAACAACAAAAGAAGAAATTGATCAGGTCATCAAATTCCCAACCAAAAAAGTCAAGGTCCAGTTGGCTTCACTGGTGAGTTATACCAAACATTCAGGCAAAAACTGTCATCAAGGTAGATGGGAGAACAGTTAGGCAGGTTTGCATGGATTAAGTGGGACAGAAGTAAATAATTATGTATGCATAACCTTGGAACAACAGGGCTCTGGGATACAGGGATTGAGGCATGCTTGGAATAGGTAAAAGGGGAAATAATGGTAAGATGCTTGGCTGTCTTTTAAATCTTGGTTTTCCTTACCTACTATTGTAAAATAGACACTTGAGAAGGGAGAGAAAGGAATAGCCAAAAACATCACCATACAAAGCTTGTAAGTCTGTCTTCAGCCTATAACTGATTGGAATACTTACAACGGGCTAGAACTTTCTCAGTGAAGGGAGGCTTCTGTGGAGCCTTTGCATTACATAAGACCATAAGCGGAATCCTGAACCCCATCCAGAGTCTTCTTAGGTGGGAAATTTCCCCTTGAAAGGACAAGCAGACCAGGTTGAAGCAGCTAGAAGAACAGAAGATACTTCTTGAAAGAAAGATCAGCAGGAAAAATGAAAAACAATAATGGCAGTCTGATTTGACTACTACAAGAACAAGTAAGTTGTTCTCCTGGGGGCCATCAAGGCAAGTGGTCAGGTCCCTTCAGGACATACCCCTTCCAAGACTGAGACTCAAGGAGAATACATGAATGAGCAGGTATGTGGTCTTGCTGGTGACCACACTGGTCGCCGATAATGGAAAGTAGGGAAAAAATAGCAATGAAGTTGTGAGCTAAGTCCAGCCACATTCAATAGACTCCTGTGAACTCAGGTTGAGACCTGGTTGGCCAGCAGTATGGCAAGACCTGGGGACTCCTGGGCCCAGAGACAGGGACATGGCCACAGAGGACTAAAGTGGAGAGTGAAGCATCATCCAGCAGATATGAAGTGAGGAGAGATGTACAAGAACACCCATACTTCCAGATAGTACCCACTTGACCTGGCTTCAGTGACTTGATGATCCAAACTCAACTAGAGGAAAAAAGAAGAGGGGGAAAAGAGTAATCCACTACAATTTGATGAACTTGACCTATAATCATGGATGTAGTAGCTCAAAAGAGAGAACAAATTTTTATAGTGAGGATCATTCCCACCCCTGGGTACACAGGGTTGACTCGAATCAACAACTTAGGCATTGGCTACCCAAAATGGGGGGCTACAAAGGCAAGAAGTGACTGGTTTACAAGCTTTCAAGAGGGAGTCCAGTTCCAGAGGATGCGGGGAAGGTAGAATCTCCACTGAGTTGTTTGCACCCTGTCTGGATGGGGCTGATGAAAGGAGATGGGGATAAGACTCTTGTGGTTCAATAGTGAATAATTGCTATCAGGACTGACTGACTGTTGGAAATGTAAAGGCAGACATTTTGTAACAAAAAGGAGGGGAGTGGTTGATTTTGCAGTCCAGGACTGGAGGTCCCTGGGACCATCAAAGGAGAAAAGTTGAGTGTGGGACCCTATCTAGAGAAGCAATGACTCCAGAGATGGAGGCAGAGATGATGATGTGGAGAGATGGAGCAGCTGGGGACTCTGGACTCAGGGAGGGAGAGAGCCTGTGTCCTAGTAGCTGGGAAGCAGGCTTGCAGGGTGTACCCTTTGGTTGTTTCATGATGCATGGAGGGGATTTTAATCATTTCAATGAAACAAAATACAATAGAATGAATGTAAAGCTAATGTTCTCCCATGTAAACTGTCACTTAACTCTCAAAAAGTGTGTGTGTGTGTGTGTGTGTGTGTGTGAAGGAACTCTGGTAGTGTAGTGGTTACAATTGGTCTGTGAACATCATGGTCAGCAGTACAAAACTACCAGCTGTATTGTGGGAGAAAGATGAGGCTGCCTGCTCCCATAAAGATTTACAGCCTTGGAAGCCCTATACAGGGTCCCTGTGAGTCAGAAGAGATTCCATGGCACATCACAACAACATATATATATAGAGAGAGAGAGAGAGAGACAGAGAGAGACAGAGAGAGAGACAGAGAGAGAGAGAAAAGATTAGGTAAGTTAGGAGCCAGAGATATACTTAATGAGGATAACACTGATGTGGAGGTCAATGGTAAGTTTGATGCTCACTCTTTAGGTAGATTGGTGGAGATAGAAATCAAAGTAAACTTGAGGTGGGAATTGATTGGAAGGTGAGTAGATAACAATGTTGGCAAATTTTGTTTCTTGAAATTATAAAAGTTTCAAACTGTTTACTTTGGGGAAGGATATAGAGGAGGAAAGTACGTTGGGATGAAATTGAGAATACATTACATAATTGTGAAGATAGAAGTATAGAGGTGAAAGAGTCTTGAAATGGAAAGCATGAAACCTAGCTTTGAGTCCAAGTTCTTTAATACTTGAGTTACTTCCCTAACAAGGAATGTCAAACTTTTTCTCTAAAAGGGCTGGATAGTAAATTAGTTCAGTCTTTGTGGGCCAGAGTATCACTCATACCTATTCAGCTCTGCTCTTATAACATGAAAACAGCCATGGAAAAATAGGTAAATGTATGGACATGACTATTTCACAGTAAAACTTCATGTAGACACTGAGATTTGAATTTTATATAATATTCAATATCATTCTTTGTCTTTTCCAACTGTTTAAACATAAAAATCATTCTTAGCTCAAAGGCCCTGCATGTACAAGGCTAGATTTGACCCATGGACTACAATAGTTTGCCAGCTCCTGATCTGTAGAGTGAAAAGTTAGACTAAAATATAGTTTAGCTTTACATTTATAGTTATAACTAGGGAATTTCCTTGATTTAATCTATTTAAATGTAAGTTTAGTTTATCATATGTCATTGGATTGAACCATACATTTATCAGAAGTAATTTTTGTCTCATTTAGAATTCTTGAAAAGAACTCAGAGTTTATGTGTTTGTGACCAAAGTTCTGAGACTATGATTTATTGAGATGCTGTATCCTTGGAAACTCCTAAGCTTACCAAAGGAGGGA
>NW_006408529.1:37332814-37340902 GCF_000296735.1 Chrysochloris asiatica | reverse complement strand
ATTGTAATAATTTATTAAATATTTTTAATTTGCTTTTTACTTAAATTTATTTTAAAATAAAACATAAATGGGAAATTGGTATTATTTGACACAAATGAAAATTAATTTTAAAAGTAAAAACAGAAGCATTTTGTCTGCCAGAAGACCCTGAACCTGAGACAGAGGAATATTAGGAAACTTCATAGCAATGTTAAAGGTAATTTAGCAACAAACTGATTAATGTTAAAGCTTGAAAGAGGACAGGAAAAAAAAAAATCTCACTCTAATGCTTATCTAAAATTATCTTAAATTGCCTCACATTGGGAAGCCTTTAAGAAACTGATGGCAGTGTGTGTGTCAGTTCCAACCCATAGTGATCTTGTACAGGGTTTCCTAAGAGTGGCTGCTGAGCTTGAACCAATCTTGGTTTGAACTGATCTTTCATTTCAAACCAGTTTTGCAGTCCAACGCATTAACCCACAGTGCCACAGCAGGACCAGCTGATAACAGTAGAGACTTATTAAGGGAACTCCAGAGTTTTCAGACTGTTACTCAATTAAAACAAAAAGTCTTATTAATTAAAGTCTCTTTGACAGCAACCATTTAAAAGACTTTGCAGATTTATTAAGTAATCTCTAATCTGTAACCCGGGAGTCTTGGTGTGGTGCTGTGGGCTAATGCGTCAGACTGCAAAGTCATTTGAACTGCAAGGTTGGTGGTTCAAGCTCACCAGCTGCTCCTTGGAAACCCTTTACAGGGTGGCTATGGGTCGGAATCGACTCAGCAACAACAATCTGTAACTCAGATTTGGAGTGGTGCTGAAGGATAAGCACTAGACTGCTATCCACAAGGTCAGCAGTTCAGGCCCACCAGCCACTCTTAGAAACTCTACCCAGGATCACTTTGAGTAGGAACCCACTTGATGGCACGTAACAATCTATAACCAGAGGATAAGCACTCAAGATCTGTTTGAAGTACAAGACCAGCTGTTCAAACTCATCAGCTGTTCCTTGGAAATCCTATACAGGGTCACTATGAGTCAGAACTGACTCAGTGGCACTTAACAACAACAAACAAGCATTCAAAAAAATTTTTTTTCATAACTTTTCATTGTAAATTGTGTGAAGGTTTACAGATCAAATGATTAATTTTATACTAAAAATATCATACACTTAGTTTCATTTCAATGATTGTAATCCCCTCAATATAGCATCACTTATCGTATTTTCTTCTTAATCCTGTTTCCATTCTACCTTTTTTCCCCAAACTTCATAATTTTGTTCTTAGGCAATGCTGCCCTTTCAGTCTTGAATGCTTGACCATTTTATGGTGCCCATATCTAACTAGTGTTATTGTCCCCATATGTATGTGTTTTTTCCACATTTTTTTCCACTCTATCCAGGACTTCCTAAGCTGATCCCATTCAGAACAGTTGGTAGTGGTAGCTGGGCACCACCTAAGTCTTCTCGTCTCAGGGTTGTGGTTACATACTCACATGTTCTGTTAGTCCATTGGACTAATTGATTCCAAGTGTCTTCAATTTTTGTTAGTAGTCTTCTTTTCTCTATATAAGGATAGATCAATTGTTGCTGTTCACTAACATTGAGTTTGTGGACTATGTTAACAAGCATTCAGATTCTTGACTTTTAATGCTAATCTTAGGGAATTTAGTACAAATCTCTTCTTAAGATAGACCTTGAAGCTCCAGAACTTTGTGAGCTGGGACATTCCCACTTGAAAGGACAAGCAGACCATCCTGGAGCAGCTAGAGGAACAGTAGATACTTCTTGAAAGAGACCAGCAGGAGAAATCAAAAACAAAAATGGCAGGCTGATTGACTACTACAAGAACAAGCAAGTTGTTCGTCAGGGAGCTATCCAGGCAAGCTATCAAGTCCCTTCAAGACAAACCTCCCTCCAAGACTGAAACTCAAAAGGCACATAAACAGACATGTAAGCTTGCTGGCAACCGCGTTGATCTACTAGTGAGTGAAAATGGGCGAAAGGCAGTAGTGAATATATGGGCTGAGTTTGACCACATTCCATAGACTCCTGTTGATCTTGAGATGAGAGAGAGAAGAGGAATTTCTGGTTGGTCAAAAGTGTGGTGAGACCTGGGGACTGCTGAACCCATGAACAAGGACATAGCCACGGAGGGCTAGAGCTGAGAGTGAAGCACCCTGCTGATATGAAGTGAGGGAAGACACACAAGAACGCCCAAACTTTTAGACAGTACCCATTTGACCTAGCTTCGATGGCCTGATGATCAGAACTCAACTGTTGTTAAGTGTCATTGAGTTGGTTCCAACCCATAGCGACCCTGTATCGGGTTTCCAAGCAGTGACTGGTGAACTTGAACCACCGACCTTGTAGTTCAAATGGCTTTGCAGCCACACCAGGACTCAGAACTCAACTAGAGAAAGATAAAAAAAAAAATTATATAAAGGAAACAAGTGTAAATTGCTGCAATTTGATGCACTAGACCTGTAATTATGGATGTAATAGCTCAAAATAACAATGGAGAGGGAAAGAGTCTTAACATTAAGTATCAATCCTATCCCCTCTGTCTACAGGGTTCATGTTGTTGTTGTTAGGTGCCATCGAGTCGGTACCGACCCACAGCGACCTTATGCACAGCAGAACGAAACACTGCCCAATTCTGGGCCAACCTCACTACTGTTGCCACGCTTGAGTCCATCAATGCTGCCACTTGACCAATCCATCTCATTGGGGGTCTTCCTTTTTTTTTCTGACCGTCCACCTTACCAAACATGATATTCTTCTCCAGCGACGGTTCCTCCTGACAGTATATCATAGGGATAGACAATTTAGACATTGGCTTCTAAAATGGGCGGGGTGGTGTAGGGTGGTGGGTTGGCTATGCTATAGTGGCATGGAGTGACTGGCTTACATAAGCTTTCAAGAGGGAGTTTAGTTTCAGAGTGTGCAGGAGAAGGTAGAATCCCCACTGAATAGTTTTCATCTTTTCTAGACAGGTCTGATGAAAGGAGATGGGGATAAGATTCTTATGACTAATAAGATTAGTAATTGTTATCATGACTAATTGTGATCATCACAACTGTAAAGGTAGAAGTTTTGTAACATAAAGGGGAGAGTAATCTTACATTCTAGGAACAGAGGATTCCTGGCCCATCAAGGAAGAAGAGCATAAGCAGAATGTGGGACCCTATTCAGAGAAGCAACAACACCCAAGATTTGAGGCAGAGATGATAATGTGGAGAGAGAGAGCATCTGAGAACTCATGAAAAGAGGAAGGCTGTATGGTGGCAGCAAAGAGGCAGGCTTGCAGAATGTGCCCTTTGATTATATATTCCTGAGTGTTTTTGTGTACATCCCCCAAAAAAACAAAGGGAATAGAAGCAAATACTGTTGAATGACGATGCAAGAGGGGATTGTAATCATTGCAATGAAACAAAATATGATGAATGTAAAACCGATGTTCTCCTATGATATCACTCAATTCCTGTTTTCATTTGGTAAGCTTGGGTTTGGTTAATTTTGTGTGTGTGTTGTTCTTTTTTTTATAGATCACAAATGGGTTCTGAATTTGATTAGATACTTTTTCTGTATCTGTTGTGATAATCATTTGATTTTTTAAAAAACTAGTGTATGTAGTAAATGAATTATTATATACTTTCTATTATTAAATCATCATTGCATTTTTGGGATGAACTCAACTTGTTTTTATGAGGTGCTTAATAACTTTATTTATGTTTAGAATCAATTTGTAAGTACTGATTTAGTTTCTCCTTAGTACTGATAGATAGGCACTGTGGGTGGCATAGTAGGCTAAACATTGGGCTGCTAACCATAAGGTATATGATTCAAACCACCCGTTGCTCTGTGGGAGAAAGATGAGACTATCTTTGACCATAAAAATTTACTGTCTTAGCAAACCTATGAAGCAATTCTACTTGGTCCTGTAGGGTAACTATGAGTTAGAATTGACCTAATGGCATTGGGGTTTTTATTTCATTTGGATTGACAGGATCAGTCATTTCTTTTTATTTCTTCTGAATCTATTTTGGTTATATTTTCCAATAATTTATTGTTTTGCTATTCTTTTAAATGTATTGGCTTAAAATCATAGTATATATATTCTTATTGCCTGTATCAGTAGTGTTTTAATTGCTGAGAACTCTTCTGGTTTGGTTTCCTTTGTTTGCTTGTTAGTTAATTTATTCATTTATTTGAATATCTATTAATATATACTGCATACATTGTTTAGTGTATTAACTATCCTTGAGGTTTTCTGCATTTTTTTCTCAACTTTCCAGCGCTCTCCCAGAAGCTCAGAGGACAGTCTGAACATTACCTCAAGACTCAAAACTTTCTGGTTTTATTTTTACATAGTAAAAGTCATATGTAATGGTTATAGGATTATGGTATATGATATATTTTGTGAAATACGAGATAAGATGTATTTTTACATACACATGTAAGTATAATGGTTTTAAGTCTGTGATAATGACTGATGGATAAAGCATAAAGAAATGTTGGAATTAGTTATTATGTTAGTGTTGATAATTTGTTTGGACTGAAGTTAAAGGGTTGTTTTTCCCTCTTAAAAATAACACTTGAAATATTGTTGACTGACATATTTGATGGAAGACATTGAATAACACTGAATATACATCTTCCAGTTTTTAACTGGCTCCTGTGTGGTTAAGTATTGTTTTTAGCTATAAGGAATATAACTGTGATGCTCAGTAGTCTTTAGTAGTAAATTAACTAAAGAACCATTTTGAAAACAAAAAACCATACAGATGAAATATTATACAGATTTCCTGCGTCATTTACCTGTAGTTAAAGGCAATATTGAGGACTGTCTCAGCACTTGACTAACTGAAGAAGTTTTTTGTACTCTTAAGTCATTGTCAATAAGTTGTTCACCATTCTTCACCTTACTAAACTACCAGGTGAATGTGACAGTCTAGATAGTTAATCTCTGAAGCTGGTGTATCTATCATAAGGTTATTGTTATTAGGAGAGGCAACACCACTGATATCTATAATTATGACTATTTTGTTCTCCTCTTCTAGCATTTTCTGTCCCTATTTAGATACATGTTTGATTGGGAGATAGGAAGATCACCTATCATAAAAGCAGAGGAGAGGCAGTGATTGGAGGAAAATCCTTTATGAGCCTTTAGAATACTATCCTTTGTGATCCTCTGTAGAATTTTGGCAACTCTTGCTTTAGATTGGGGTCCAGTGTTTGAACTAAGTAAGCAGTAGGTAGGTATCAGGAGGCCCATGAATTCTATAAAATGGTATGAAAATAAATTTTTTGAGTGAAGGGGGGCCATAGGTGTCCTTTGATATCCAGTTTTAGTTCTACTTGAAAAGTTAACAATTAGTATTTGAGTGTGTAACAGAGAAAGGGGCAGGAGAGGGAAACTAAAGGAAGAGGTAGGAAAAGGAAGGAAAGGAGTATTTCATTAGATTGGTTGATATTTGTCTTTGTTTTTTTAACTCTGGCAAAACATAAAAAAGTAAATCTTACTATTAGTATGATAACATGTGAGTCGTTGTCTTGAACAGTTTATAGAGTTATACCATGAAATACAAGGAGCTCTGGTAGCATAGTGGTTACAAATCAGGCTGTGAACCTCAAGGTCAGCAGTTTGAAACTACCAGCCATTCCACAGGAGAAAGATGAGGCTTTCTGCCCCTGTAAAGATACACAGCCTCGGAAACCCTGTACAGGGTCACTATGGGTCAGAACCAACTCGATGGCACTAACAACAACTACCATGAAACATGTTCCTCAGTATAATAGCCAAACAGTTGTTGACCATCAACTGTAGGAATGTGCTTGAAATAGTTGGTTGTAACTGTGTAGGTTATCTAGAGCAGCAATCAGTGACAGAGAAAAAGATATTGAATGATTTATTCAAAGTATTGACTACACAAATCTGTAGGCCAGGCAACAGGCTGATTATTCTTCATGGCTCACAGGATTGGGGAACTTAGAAGTTGGTCAAGTTCAAAATAAATCAGGCAGCAGGCTGGAGACTTCAGCAGGCGTGCATACCAAGATCCATAGATTAGGCAATAGGAAGAATTCAGAGTTAAAAACATTTATGAGTTCAGCTAAAATACCTGTTCATGTATTTACTTGAGGTAGACAATACTATAATGAAACTATCCTTTTAATTGGTCAATTGATTACATTAATTTCATTATAGAAAGTGATTACATTATTTTATGGAATAGGAACTCGTCAAGTATTTGGTCCTTTGGGAATCATAGTCTAGCCAACTTAACACATAAGATTAACTATTATAAAAACTTCCCTACATTTTCCTAAAGACATATTTTGATTTTAAGGTTACAAAAGCATATAAGAAAAGTAATATTTTAAATTATGATATTTAGCAATAATTTTATTAAATGTTTTAAAGAAATAATATGCTTAGAAGTTACTAAGGTTTTTAGGAGCACAGAGGCGTTTGGGTTCCTTTTTGTATAATTCCAATGCTATGAGTGAAAGGAAAAGTTCTGTTAGAAATTATAAAATGAATTCCCTTGCTCATTGATTTTTTTTTTTTTTGAGTAACCTAGCAAATTAATATTAAACCTCTTGTCAGTGTGACCAATAATGTATTTTTATTAATTTCACATGAGAACTTGTAAATTATTTTACTGCTATTGTGACAACATATTCATTGACTTTCTGCTTAACAATTTTGGATTTACTTTAGGCTGGCAGCAAAATGGAAGTGAAACAGATTTCCAAACACAAGACATTGTGGAAAATGAGCTCAACCAATGAACCTTTATCAATTACTGGTATAGAAGACAATCCTTTGAAAAAATTCACCATTCCAAAAATCAGAAGGACGACTGATAAAGGTAATATTTCTATGGAAGATGGGATTTAAGAAAATATTTATTAATGTATTTCTTTGATTCTTAGTTCACATTTATCTTCTGTTTTGACTCTGCATAAAATTAGGTTTGCTCAGATCTTTAATACCTTAAACACACATGTACCCATGGGTCCAGACAAGATGAAGTAGACACATTTCTCATATCCCTCCCACTCAGTACATCTAAAAACGTTCTAACATATATATATAACAAACATAAGACTCTAAAAGGTAGAGAGATGACAGACCAACTATGAACACTGGATAACACAGTAGTAAATTCTCTGGATCTTGTTTTTTTCCCTAAATATCTCAGATGGATGCTTGAGAAGCCCACAGCCCAGAAATACCAATGGGCACACACACAAAGTCTGAAGAAAAGTCTACTCTTCCCTGCAAAGTGGAAGGAGCAGACTACAAAGACAGAAACCTATTTGACAATAAATACTCTACTCCTGTTCTGGTGTGGTGCTATGGGATAAAACACTAAACTGAGAAAGGTCAGTTTGAACCTCAAGGTTGTCAGTTCATACTCACCAGCTGCTCCTTGGAAAACCTATACAGACTCACTATGAGTCAGAACCAATTCAACAGCACTTAACAACAACTTCTGTAAAACACCAGGAAGAAAAATTACATCACTTGCATTATTATCATCAATGGCGAAGATTTATACTTAGACTACTCCTCCCTGTTGTGGTGGTATTAGAGGAGGCTACACTGTGAGTCTGGAGTTTCACACCCCTCAGCACTTATAAGCATCCTTCTCCCTCTCTGGTGCCAGTGGAGGCAAAATAGAAGCCTGAACTTTAACTACACCTTGAGGATTAAGGTGCGCCTGACCCAAGCCATGGTATTTTCAATAACCTCATATGCATGTGGAAGTTGGACCATGAATAAGGAAGACCATAGAAGAATTGGTGCTTTTGAGTTATGGTGTTGGAGAAGAATATTGAACATGCCATGGGCTGCCCATAGAAGCAACAGATCTGTGTTGGAAGAAGTGCAGGCAGAGTACTCCTTGGAGGCCAAGATGGCCAAACTTTGTTTCTCATACTTATGACATATTTTCTGTCAGGAGGGACCAGTCACTGGAGAAGGATATCATATTTAATAAGGTAGAGGGTCAGGGAAAAGAGAAAGACCCCCAATGAGATGGATTGGCCAAGTGGCAGCATCAATGGGCTCAAACATGGCAACAATAGTGAGGTTGGC
>NW_006408529.1:37329860-37331317 GCF_000296735.1 Chrysochloris asiatica | reverse complement strand
GGGATACAAAGGCAAGAAGTGACTGGCTTACAAGCTTTCAAGAGAGAACCTAGATCCAGAGGGTGTGGAGGAAGGTAGAGTCTCCAGTGAATAGTATCCAGCCTGTCCAGGAAGGGCTGATGAAATGAAATGCAAATGGCTCTCTTCTGATGCAATAGTGAATAATTGTTATCAGGACTTATTGTGAGGACTGGAAATGTAAAGGTGGACATTTTATAGCAAGGAGGGGAGTGATTAACTTTCCAGTCTAGGGACGGAGGTCCCTAGGACCATCAATGGAGAAGAGTGGAGAGCGGGACCCTACCCAGAGAAGCAGTGAGGCCTGAGATGGAGGCAGAGACAATGAGATGAAGAGATGGAGTGGCTGGGGACTTGAGATCCAGAGAGGGAAAGGGGCTGTGTGCTGAGGACTTTGGGCGAGGGGGGAGCAGGCTTGCAGGGTATTGGATGATGATGCATGGACGGCATGGTAACTATCGCAATAAAACGATGTATGATAGAATGAACGTAAAACTAATGTTCTCCCATGTGAACTATCACACAATTCACAATAAAACATTTATAAAGAAAAGAAAAGAAAAGACTGTATGCCTGTATAATTCCTGATCTCTTATGGTAAATTTTGCTAATCAAGTCCTATTTTATTAATGATCTTAGAAATTAAAAAAAAAAAAAAAAGTATCATACGTGAAGAGAGCAAAAAGTCATTAAGAAGACAAGAAAGAAGGAAAAGCTCGAAATGGGTGTCAGAGAGACTCTTAAATTTGCTCTCCAGCGTAGAGATGCTAAAGCAAATGGAAGAAATGAGGAGGTCCAAGAGCTGAACAGAAATTTTCAAAGATCAGCTTGAGAAGATAAAGGCAAATATTATAATAAAATACGCAAAAATTTGGAATCAGAAAACCAAAATG
This sequence comes from Chrysochloris asiatica, assembly GCF_000296735.1. Classification (NCBI taxonomy): domain Eukaryota; kingdom Metazoa; phylum Chordata; class Mammalia; order Afrosoricida; family Chrysochloridae; genus Chrysochloris; species Chrysochloris asiatica. The sequence continues at coordinate 37,330,406 of NW_006408529.1, read as the reverse complement.
GAAGAACACACTCAGCATTTTTCAAGCTGGGGGACCTCAAGAAAAAAAATCAAGCCTTGACTTTTGTTATTGAAAGATTCTCTGGGCAAATTATTGAATGATGCAGAAAGCATCAAAAGACGATGGAAGGAATACACAGAGTCATTGTACCAAAAGGAAATGGTTAATGTTCAACCATTTCAAGAGGTACCATATGATCAAGAGCCATTGATACTCAGGGAGGAAGTCCAAAGTGCATTGAAGGAATTGGCAAAGAGCAAGGCACCAGGAATTGATGGAATAAAAATTGAAATCTTTCAAGAAAGTGAGATGGCGCAGGAGGCGCTCACTCATGTCTGCCAAGAAATTTGGAAGAAAACTATCTGGCCAACTGATTGGAAGAGATCCATATTTGTGCCCATTCCAAAGAGAGGTGACCCAACAGAATGTGGAAATCATCGGACAATCTCTTTAATATCTCAAGCAAGTAAAGTTTTGCTAAAGATAATACAGAAACGGCTACAATCATACATTGACAGAGAACTTCCAGAGGTTCAAGCTGGATTC
>NW_006408529.1:37323334-37328118 GCF_000296735.1 Chrysochloris asiatica | reverse complement strand
CAAACATGGCAACAATAGTGAGGTTGGCCCAGGATCGGGCAGTGTTTCATTCTGCTGTGCATAAGGTCGTTATGAGTTGGTACTGACTCGATGGCACCTAATAGCAACAACAACAGTAGTGCATTCCCCTCCCTCTACCTCCTGCCCTGTGATGATGACTAACCCCCTTCCCACTTAGAGTCGTATTTTCAGAAGCCTCATATGCATCTGAAAGTTGAACAGTGAATAAGGAAGACTGTAGAAGAGTTGATGCAGTTGAGTTGTAGTGTTGGAGGAGAATAACAAGTGGACCGCAAGGTTAGTTTGAACTTCACAGTTGGCAGTTCAAACTCATCAGACGCTCCTTGGAAATCGTATACAGAGTTATGATGAGTCAAAATCATCTCAGCAGCACTTAACAACAATAACAAATGGACTGCAAGAAGAACTAACAAATCTATGTAGGAAGAAGTATAACCAGTATGCTCCTTAGAAGCCAGGATGGTAAGACTTTGCCTGTCATCATGTGGATGTATTATCAGAAGCATCCAGTCCCTGGAAAAGGACATCATACAAGGTAAAGTGGAGGGTCAGTGACAAAGAGGAAGAGCCCCAACAAGATGGATTGGCACAGTGGCAGCAGTAATAGTCACAAGCCTTATCAATGATTGTGATGATGGCACAGGACGGGGCAGTTTTTCATTTTGCTATGCATGCTATTGCTATGAGTTGGAAACTATTTAATGGCATGCAACAACAGCAACTGGGAGTGCTATCTGCTTAGATCAAGTGGGGATCCTGGGTTTATACCATGCCCAACAATAACAAGGCATCTGTCTCCCTCCCACAGTGTCAGTGGAGGCTGATCAGAGAAGATAGACTCCTACTCCTGTCCAGTGATAGATAAGGGTACTCCCTCCTGAGGTGTTAATGGGTGCCATGTGGAGAGCTGGAATCTCAGCTCCGCCTAGTGGTAAATATTCAGTGCTCTGCTTCCCCTACTGATATAGTTTCAGTAGAGCTAAAATGTTGTTGTTGAGTGCCATCAAGTTGGTTACAATTCATAACAACTCTGTAGAATTTTCGAGGAGCAGTTGGTAGCTTTGAATCTCTAACCTTGCAGTTAGCAGCCCAGTGCTTATCCTACAGTACCACGGTGCTCCATCATTTCATACCATTACTCAGAATAACTAAGATCAAAAATCACTTAACAATCACGAAAATCTCAACCTGAATGAGAAAAGACAATCATCAGTTGCTAACACCAAGATTGTGACCAAGTTTTACAACATCTATCATAAAATTTTTAAAACAACAATCATAACCATTGCTTCAGTGAACAATTGCAAACAATCTTGAAACAAAAAAATATGAAACATCAACAGACAAATAGAAAATATGAAAAAAAGCAATGGAAATTTTATAACTGAAACATGCAATAAGAGTTGAACTGAGAGCTATAGTTGGAAGACCAGAATGCATCTCTCTCAACATTTGATATCTCAGCTGGTTAGAAAATCAGTGAGGTTATCAAAAGAACTTAGTACTGTCAACTGGCAGGGTTCAATTGATGCTTATAGAATATTCAACCATACAACCGTAGAATAGATATTCCTTCCAGGCACCCATGGAATATGCATGAAGATTGACAATGGCCTGGACCATGAGACAAATTCCAACATATGTGAAAGAATTTAAGTCATACACAATGTGCTGTCTCTAGCCACAACAGACTCAATTAGAAATTGATTATCGAAAGATGATAGGTACCCTCAACTTGTAAGGAACACATTTCAAAATAATTCATGTGATCTCAAGGGAAATAAAAAAAATATACTGAACTGAATGAAAATGAACATATCAAAATTTGAGGGAAATATACTAAAGCCTTGCTGACAAAGAATTACAGCACTGTTTGTTTATATAATTAGAAAATAAGGATTCAGCTCAATAATAAAAGCTGTCATGTTAAGAAATTGGAAAACATCAAAACAAGCCCAAAATAAACTGAAGGAAGGAAATGATAATGAAAAAAAAATCAGTGAACTAAGTAGTAAAACAAAATGCAGATTAAAAACATCAATCATCAATAAACCTTTAGTAAGACTGGTAAAAAAAGTATATAAACTATAAATTAAAGTTACACAAGAATGAAACAGAGTATCACTACTGACCTGTAGACAGTGAAAAATTGTAAGAGAATACTACAAACAAATCTACACACATATAAACCTGACAACTTAGATGAAGTAGACCTATTCATTGAAAACTTGTTATTTCCAAGGCTGTAAATCATTATGGAAGCAGACTGTCACATCCTTCTCCCATGGAACAATTGATGTCTTGAACTGCCAACCTTTCGGTTAGCAGACACTTAACCATTATACAACAAAAACCCAAACCAAGCCCAGTGCCAGGCAGTCAATTCTAGCTTATAATGACCCTGTGTAGGATTTCTCATGCTGTAAATCTTTACAGGTGGGATAAATTCAAGGTCATATTTTGGCTCTCGTGGACTTGTTTTCATTTTCTTCAGTTTCAGTTTGAATTTGCATATGAGTAATTGATGGTCTGTTCCAACAGTCTGCCCCGGCCTTGTTTTCACTGATGATATGGAGCTTTTCCATCTTCTCTTTCCACAGATGTAGTCAATTTGATTTCTGTGTGTTCCATCTGGCGAGGTCCATGTGTATAGTCGTCTGTTATGCTGTCTAAATAAAGTATTTGAAATAAACAAATCATTGGTTTTGCAGAATTCTGTCATGCATTCTCCCGCATCATTTCTATCACCAAGGCCATGTTTCCCAACTCTGGTCCTTTCTCTTTGCTACTGACCTTTGCATTCCAATCACCAGTAATGAGCAATACATCTTGATTGCATGTTTGATCAATTTCAGATTGAAGAAGTTGGTAAAATTCTTCTATTTCATCCTCACTGGCTTTAGTGGTTGGTGCATAAATTTAAATAGTAGTGGTATTAACTGGGCTTCCCTATAAACACATGGATATTATCCTATCACTTACAGCATTGTACCTCATGACTGATCTGGAATTTATCCCAACTGAATTTAGAGAACAGATTTGATACATTAAACACTAAAGACCTAAGACAGAAGAGTTGTGGGATGACATCAAGAACATCATACAACAAAACCAACAGCCTACATCACACTCAATGGAGAGAAACTGAAAGCCTTCCCCCTACGAACAGGAACCAGACAAGGATGCACTTTATCACCGCTCCTATTCAATATTGGGCTGGAAGTTTTAGCCAGAGCTATACGGCATGATAAAGAAATTAAAGGCATCCAGATTGGCAAAGAAAAAGTAAAACTCTGCTTATTTACAGACGATATGATCCTATACATAGAAAACCCCAAAGACTCAGTAAAAAAAAAACTATTAGACCTTATCGAAAGATTCAGCAAAGTGGCAGGGTATAAGATCAACATACAAAAATCAATTGGATTTCTCTATAGCAACAGCAATAACGATGAAAAGGACATTAGGAAAGCAATACCATTTACAATAGCCATGCAAAGGATGAAATACCTAGGAATAAACATAACCAGAGAAACAAAGGACTTATACAAAGAAAATTACAAAGCACTACTGCAAGACACCAAAAGACACCTACAGAAGTGGAAGAATATACCATGTTCCTGGATAGGAAGACTCAACATCGTGAAAATGTCAATACTACCCAGAGCAGCAATTTACACATACAATGCAATCCCAATCCAGATTCCAACAACATTCTTCTAAGAGATGGAAAGGACAATTACTAATTTCATATGGAAAGGAAAGAGACCTAGGATAAGCAAAGCACTGCTTAAAAGGAAGAACAAGGTTGGAGGTCTCTCACTCCCGATTTCAAACTTTACTACATGGCTACCGTGGTCAAAACAGCCTGGTACTGGTACAATGAAAGAGACATTGATCAATGGAACAGAAGAATCAAGAATCCAGAAATTGACGCAACCACTTACAGCCAAATGATCTTCAACAAAGTGCCTAGACACATTGCATGGGGAAGAGACAGTCTCTTTAACAAATGGTGCTGGCAAAACTGGAAAGCGATATGTAAAAGACTGAAACAAGACATTTGCCTCACGCCCTATACAAAAATGAACTCAGCATGGATTAAAGATCTAAATGTGAATCCCAAAATTATGAAGAACATCAATGAAAAAATAGGGACAAACATGAGGGCACTAATTCAGGGTATATACAGACTGCCACACATTTTGAAAAGTACACAAACAAAAATAGACAAAATAGACGAGTGGGACATACTAAAAATTCAAAACTTGTGTGCATCAAAAGACTTCACAAAGAGAGTAAAAAGGGAACCCACAGACTGGGAAAATTTATTTTGCAACGATATATCAGATAAGGGACTCATTTCTAAAATATATAGGAAAATACTACACATCTACAAAAATAAGTCAAATAACCCAATTAAGAAATGGGCACAGGATATGAACAGAACTTCACCAGGGAGGAGATCTGGGCAGCCAACAAACATATGAAGAAATGTTCACGATCACTAGCCATTAGAGAGCTGCACATCAAAACAACAATGAAATATCATGTCACACCAGCAATAACAGCAAAGATCAAAAAAGTTGAGGACAATAAATACTAGCGAGGATGTGGAGAGAGTGGGATGCTCCTGCATTGCTGGTGGGATTGCAAAATGGTCCAGCCTCTCTGGAAAGCAATATGGCACTTTCTCAGAAGGTTGAAAATAGAAATACCATACGATCCAGCAATTCCTCTACTTGGTATTTACCCACAAGAAA
>NW_006408529.1:37310549-37319019 GCF_000296735.1 Chrysochloris asiatica | reverse complement strand
GTCTTTCATACTTTGGACATATTATCAGGAGGGAACAGTCGTTGGAGAAGGATATCATGCTTGGTAAGATGGAGGGTCAGAGAAAAAGAGGTAGACCCCCAACGAGATGGATTGGCCAGGTGGCAGCATTTATGGACTCAAGTATGGCAGCAGTAGTGAGGTTAGCCCAGGATCAGATATTGATTTCGTTCTACTGTGCATGGGGTCGCTATGAGTCAGTTCCGACTCGATGGCACGTAACAACAACAACAAATCTTTACAGGAGCAGACAGCCTTATCTTTCTCCCACGGAATGACTGTTGTGTTTGAACCACCAACCTTCTGGTTAGCAGCCCAGTGCCTAAACCATAGTCCCAGCAGGGCTCCTTACAGTACTACCAAACCAAAAAAGCCAAATCTACTGGGATCAAATTGAGTTTGACTTATAGAGACTTTATATACCACAGTTCTGGTATGGTTCTGTAAAATAAGCAGTAGACTGCTAATCACAAGGTTGACAGTTCCAGCCCACCAGCCACTCCTTGGGAAACCCTGTAGTTCAAACCACCTTGACCATCCAGCTCATTAACGCACAGTGCCACACCAGAATGATAAAAATGGCATAATTATAGTATGCAGACCAGATTAGTAGTTCTCAGGGCTTAAGCACAAGCAGTAGATGAGAAGTGGCTGCATATTACTTTATACATAAAGGAGATCTTTATGGTGATAGATCCATTATGTATCTTTGTTTTAGTGGTGGTTACAGGAATACAGTGTAGAATAATACACTGGACTGCAAGGTCGGTTTGAACTGTGGTTCAGGATTCACCAGCCACTACTTGGAAACCCTGCTATGAATTGGAGACAACTTGAAGCCACTTAACAACAACAACAAAAATACGTGCACATACAAATAAGTGCTTCTGAAACATAAAAATCTTAATAAAGTCTGTGGGTTATTCAAGTGTCGTTTTCCTGGTCTTGATGTTGTAACATAGTCTTTGAGATGTTATGCTGGAGGGAACGACATGAAGAGTACATGAGACCTCATTTTTCCATTGTCTTATGAATTAAAAACACATGCACAAAGTATTATACATTATGGAACTCTTTGTAGCAATTAGATACTGTTGCAAATATTTAAATTAAAATTTTATTTGGATCAGTTTTTTTTTGTTAAGTGCTGTCAAGTCGATTCCGACCCATAGCAACCCTGTACACAGTTTCCAAGGCTGTAAATCTTGACAGGAGTAGAAAGCCTCATCTTTTTTTTTTTTCGCGAAGCGGCTGGTAGTTTCGAACTTCTGACCCTAAGGTTCTCAGCCCAAGTCATAATCACTATGTTTTGGATCAGTAATAGAATTAAAAATGGGAAAGGGATGAGAAATAAGTTGATTTTGCAAATCATTTGGATGTGATATTTTGTGTATGAGTTTTACCATTGGTTTAACTTTTTTTTATTTGATTACTAAAATATAAAGAACAATTGTTTATCAGATTTATGGGTATAGAACTTGCCTTGCTGTTAAGTTCCATTGAGTCAGTTCTAACTCTTAGCACCCCTGTATACGGTTTTCAAGGAGTGAAGTCAGTGAGTTTGAACTGCTAACCTTGCAGTTCAAGCCAACCATGTGGTCCAATGCTTTATCTTACAGTGCCACACCAGGTGCTGTTGTTGTTAAGTGCCATATAGTGGATACCAACTCAGAGTGACCCTGTGTACAACAGAACAAAACACTGCCTAGTCCTGGGCTAGCCTCACAATCGTTGCTACACCGGAGCCCATTGCTTCTGCCATTATGCCAATCCATCTCATTGGGGGTCTTCCCCTTTTTCTAAGACCCTCCACTTTACCAAACATGATATCCTTCTCCAATGACTGATCCCTTCTGTCAAAATGTGTGAAGTATGAGACAAAGTCTGGCCATCCTGGCTTCCAAGGAGTGCTCTGGCTGTACTTCTTCCAACACAGATCTGTTTATTCTTTTGACAGTCCATGGTACTTTCCATATTTTCCTCCAACAGCATACATTAATTCTTCCACAGTCTTTATTCACTTTCCAACTTTTCGCTTGCATATGAGGTTATTGAAAATACTGTGGCTTGAGTCACTCGTACCTTAGTCCTCAACCTTACATCTTCGCTCTTCAACACTTTAAAGAGGTCTTGTGCAGCAGATTTCCCTAATGCAGTACATCGTTTAATTTCTTGACTGCTGTTTCCGTGAGTGTTGATGGTTAATCCGAGCAAAATGAAGAAATTTACTTTGAACCATATATATTTACTCCCTGCTTTCCTTTGGTGTCTTTTCCTTAATGTTTTTATCCATTTATGTATCAGTTTTAATGAAACATTGCTCAGTGCCCTGAGAAGGTCTGTTACCTCTTATTCATTACACTGAATCAGTCAGTAACTTACATCGGTGTCCTGATATTTTTCAAGCAAAAATAGCTGAAAAGTTTTCTAGTATATAGGTTGCATTAATTTTGCTTATGAAATTATAAGAATTGTTCGTGTGCTAACAGTAGCTACCAACTGTGTATTATGATGCTCATATGTAGAACCAGTCTTAAGCTGAAAGTTACTTCCCTAAGCTCTGAACTGTTTTTATATCTGTATGTGTCAACTTTAAGACCTCAAATTGGTATGGAGAAAAGCAAGATTCATATATTCATTTTTATCAAATTTAGAAAGTATATTACATTATTATTCTTGTAGAACTTTAAATTCTTGCCTTCAAATGTAAAATTCCAAGTATTTGAGTATTTTGGGTCTTAGATGTACAGTTGTCTGAGAAAATTATTCTAAACACAAATTTCTACTCTTTTTTTTAGTTTACCTGTCATCTTGTTGCACCAATACTAGAGAGTATAGTTTCATACATGATACTCTGAACCAGTGCAGACTTGATATAAACTGTGATCTACAGTCATCATGGCAATTTGGGGATACGAAACTGATTCACAATGAGGACCTAGAAAAAAATTTTACTGTTAAGAGGTAAGTTACTGTGACCTATTCAAGATTGAGATTTTGTTTGTTTTTGTAGTATTTTGTGCTATTTTATTATTTCTACCATTTGAAATTTAATAAGGATTTCTAGAATAAGTACAGATTACTTACTACTATTGTATCTCCTCATTAGCCCTTCTGTAAGAGTGAAAAGCTAATTATGAGACTTGATTAGTACATTTACACATTCATTTAGTCATTTCGGACACTCCCTTCTAATTTTTTTTTTATTGAGAAATTCTTCAAAAGCATACCACAATTCATTGATTAAGCAACCATTTTATAGATCCCTTATATTTCCAGTTACTATAAAACGGCTATTAAAGTAACTAGATAAAGTCCCTTTTCTCTTGATCATACCTTTCAGAGTCTGAGGTTAATATGAGAGAATTCTGACTATTCCCAGAACATCGATTAGAGCCACAGTTTTTAGGTTGGTGCTACCTTTTTTAACACGTTAATTTAAAAAAATATGCCTTTTATTTTTGGAAAGTCAGTGTGATTGTGTTGTGTTATTGTGATAGGAAAAAGAATATGTACAGTATTCTCATTTTAAAATGTTTATATTTATAGCTATAGATCTTACCCATGAGCAGTTTCAGCATTTTCATTTTCTAAACTTGCCTCCTTCACCAGTTTTCAGTTTTTAACTTAAAACCTTATTGGTAAACCCACATTTGGAACTTTGCATTGATTTTGTTTTTGTTTTAGAATTATTCCACTTGCTGTCAGTTTGGAAATTTGGAATTGTGGTGAGGGAATGAAAGAATTATTTCATGTTTGTACTATCTTGTAGTTTTCAGCATAGGCAGAAAGAAAGTACTGGATGTGTTTTACCACCTCTAGATTGAAAGAATCATTTGATCAAAAATGTATTGCTAACATTATTCCTTAATTTACTTGCTTTGGATGCTGAAATTTTGTCCTTTTTCAGAATGTTACCTTTCCTAGCACTTGATCTTCAACCAGTTTTTTCTCTCAGTTAGTGTTAGAGAAAAGTTAGCACTACCCAATAATTGGCAATTCAAACTGTTGTAGTGGGGAAGAATATTAGATATACCATGAACTGCCAGAGGAATGAACAAATGTCTTGGGAGAAGCACAACTAGAATCCTCCTTAGAAGTGAGCATGGTGAGATTTCATCTCACGTTGGACACATTATCATGAGGTATTAATCCCTGGAGAAAAGGACCTTATATGAGAGTCAGCAAAAAAAGGGAGACCCTCAGTAAGATGTACTGACATAGTGATTACATCAATGGACTCAAACTTACCTACTGTTGTGAGGATGGCACAGGACAGAACAATGTATTGTTCTTTCATATATAAGGTTGATATAAGTTGTCACCAACTCAACAGTACCTGAAAACAACCCAAAATACTGGCTATGTTGTCAGTGCCACATGGTTAAGTTTATTTGACTCAAGACAACTCTATGGGTATCAGAGTAGAATTGTGCTTCATATGGTTTTCAACAGCTGATTTTTTAGAAGTAGCTCAAGGTACATCTAGGTAAACCTGAGCTTCCTGATTAGCAGTCAAGCATGTTATCCATTTGGACTCCTATTGGATATATTCAGACTTTCTAAATGACCAGAAGGTATATGATTTATTGCTTTCTTAGGTGTTTCCAAATTAGATCTGTTATTAAGTGCCATTAAGTCAGTTCCAACCCATAGCGACCCTGTATAGGATTTCTGAGTAGCAACTGGTGAGCTTGAACCACCGACTTTGTGGTTCAGATAACTTGCAGTTCAGTGCATTAATCCACAGCACCATGCTCACTTGTGTTCCATAGTATTTTGTACTTGTTTTATAGGACTTAACACAACCAATTGGTTTATGTGTAGTTCTCCTACTACTTTGTGAATTTTATCTTGTATATGATAAAATTCAAAAATTTACACAGTGTAAAAGTGAGTAACAACACAGTAGGTACTTAAATGTAAAACGGAGTTAAAAATTTTAAATCAGTGATACTAGGAAGTACCATTGAATCTCTTTAGCCTTAAGGCACAAGTGGAAATAATAATAATGAGGTGAGTGAAAAATTATCCACAGTCTAGTTATAGTCTTAATCAACTTTTAGAAAGGACAAATACATCCTTTTTTGACATAATCTCCTTGCTTTTCAATACACTTTGTCCATGTGTTAGCTAGCTTTTGTATTCCCTTATTAAAAAGGCTGACCTGTGAGCCATGAATGCATGGTTATCTTCACTTCTTCCTAAGAAGTAAAATTTGTCCTCAAAGGACTGTTTTAAGGGGATCAGAAAAGGGAAAGTCCAATGGAGCAAAATCAGGACTATAAGGGAGGAGACTTTAACACCTCAAAATGAGGATTTTGCAGAGTGTCAATAGTGTGGGCAGAGGTGTGCAGACGTACGTTGTCGTGCAAGGTCACAATGCCCTTGGATAGCAGTCCACTGCATGTAATCTGAAGTTAGGCTTCAGCTCTTCAGAGAGTATTGCAATATTGTCTGTTGAACCTTTTTTCCTGAAAAGCGATTGAGAGTCCCAGAAAACTGTAAGCATCAAATTTCCAGCTAATGGTTGATTTTTGAACTTTTTCTTGGTCAGCGATTAAGATGTTTCCATTCCATACTCTTGTCATTTACTCTCAGGCTCATAGTGATGAGTCTTTGTCTCATCACCAGTAATGTTTTTTTTAAAAAACACTTTTACCTTCCTTTAAGTATTGGTCCAAACTTTGTTTGCACATGTCCAAACGCTTCTGTTTATCCTCTTCCATGAGTTCTTTTGGTACCCATCTTGCACAAACGTTTCAAAGCCCAAGTCTGCCATGGATTATTTCATAGGTAGAGCCATGGGTGATTTGCAAATAATATGGCACATAATCCACTGTCACTCGTCTATTCGACAGAATCATATTTTGTCAATAGCCATTGTGTGACTTGAGTATAAGGTTGTGACTTGGGTTACACATTCGTGATACAAGACATAACCCACATTGATACTGACTCATTAACATGTTGTTTTTGTTGTTTTTAAGTGCCATTGAGTTGGTTCTGGCTCACAGCAACCCTCTATGGGGTTTCATACAAGTAGCTTATCAGTTTGAATTGACACTCTTGTAGTTAGTAGTCCAGTGCTTATCCTACAGAGCCACATCAGGACCCACGTTAACTTACAGACATTACGGTTTACAGTAGATCACAAAATGGAGGATTATTTTTAAATGGAATACAGCAATACAGTACTAGGACTCATGGCCTATCCAAGTTGATCCATACTTTTCTGGGATATAAAATTCATGACAATGCTATAAGAAGTTAGTATTAAGCCTATTTAAATGGGTTTTTATTACTTGGAGTTCATAGCATTCTGATTAGTACCAAGTTTGTTACTAGGAATGGGATACCTACCCACTTGACATCGAATTAATTCCCACTCATATAGTGCCAGAGTAGAACTGCTTCATAAGATTTCAAAGGCTATAAATGTGTTATGGAAGCCGACTGCCTTATCTTTCTCCTTTTGCGTGACTAATGGATTTGAACTGTTGACCTTTGATTTAGAAGCTCAGTGTTTAACCCATTATGCTACCAAGGTTCTGGGAATGGGATAGTCACAAGAAAAAGATGACAAAATCTGGATTTAACCCATGGAAGGAGGGCACTAGGGACCTACACTGTTTTCTCATGAGAAGCTTTTATGATTTCTCTTGTACTATAGGTTATAGCACATTTTGTTTTAATATTTGACTTTATCTTCTTGAGCTGATCTCTGAAATTTTCTGTTTAGCTCTTGTACCTCCTCATTTCTTCTATTTGCTTTAGCATCTCTAAACTGGAGAGTAAGTTTCAGTATCTTCTTTTGACATCCATTTTGACCTTTTCTTTCTTTCTTAATGTCTTTTTGCTTTCGTCCTGTATGTTGTTCTTGATGTCATCCCACAACTCTTCTGGTCTTTGGTCTTTAGTGTTTAATGTATCAAATCTCTTCTTCAGAGGATCTCTAAATTCAGGTGGGATATATTCAAGGTCATATTTTGGCTCTCGTGGACTTGTTTTCAGTTTCTTCAGCTTCAGTTTGAATTTGTGTATGAATAATTGATGGTCTGTTCCAACAGTCTTCCCCTGACCTTGTTTTCACTGATGATATGGAGCTTTTCCATCATCTCTTTCCACAGATCTAGTCATTTGATTTTTGTGTATTCCATCTGGTGAGGTCCATGTGTATAGCTGTCTCTTATGCTGTCTAATGAAGGTATTTGAAATGAACAAATCATTGATCTTGCAGAATTCTATCATGCATTCTCCAGCATCATTTCTATCACCAAGGCCATGTTTTCCAGCTAGTGATCCTTCTTTTTTCCTCCCAACCTTTGCATTCCAGTCACCAGTAATGATCAATACATCTTGATTGCGTGTTTGATCAATTTCAGATTGAAGAAGTTGGTAGAATTCTTCTATTTCATCCTCACTGGCATTAGTGGTTGATGCGTAAATTTGAATAATAGTGGTATTAACTGGTCTTCCCTGTAGGCGCACAGATATTATCCTAGCACAGACAGAGTATCGTACCTCATGACTGATCTAGATATGTTCTTTTTGACAATGAATTCAACACCATTCCTCTTCAATTCGTTATTCCTGGCATAGTAAACCATGTGGTCATAAGATTCAAAATGGCCAATACCAGTACATTTCAGCTCACCAATGCCTAAGATATTGATGTTTATGTGTTCCGTTTCATTTTTGACAACTTCCAAGCATTTCTCAAGCTGGGGGAACTGAAGAAAAAATTCAGGCCTCGACTTTAGTTATTGAAAGATTCTCTGGGCAAATTATTGATTGATGCAGAAAGTATCAAAATAAGATGGAAGGAATACACAGAGTCACTGTACCAAAAGGAAATGGTTAATGTTCAGCCATTTCAAGAGGTAGCTTATGATCAAGAGCCAATGATATTGAAAGAGGAAGTCCAAGGTGCATTGCAGGAATTGGCAAAGAACAAGGCACCAGGAATCGAAGAATAAAAATTAAATCTTTCAAGAAAGTGAGGCGCGGCACAGGAGGCGCTCACTCATCTCTGCCAAGAAATTTGGAAGACAACTATCTGGCCGACTGATTGGAAAAGATCCGTCTTTGTGTTCATTCCAAAGAGAGGTGACCCAACAGAATGCGGAAATCATCAGACAATATCTTTGATATCCCATGTGAGTAAAATTTTACTAAGGGAAATACAGAAATGGCTGCAAGCGTACATTCACAGAGAACTTCCAGAAGTCCAAGCCAGATTCAGAGGAGGCCGTGGAATGAAGGATATCATTGCTGATGTCCAGTGGATCTTGGTTGAAAGCAGAGAATACCAGAAAGATATTTACCTTTGCTTTATTGGCTATGCAAAGGCTTTCTTTCGGTTGTGTGGATCATGACAAGCTATGGACAACATTGCAAAGTATGAGTATTCCAGAACACTTAATTGTGCTCATGAGGAATCTGTACATGG
>NW_006408529.1:37309172-37310449 GCF_000296735.1 Chrysochloris asiatica | reverse complement strand
CGTAGGGGTAGGGTTAAGGGCGGGAGGGGAAGGTGGAGCACAGGGCAGGGAATAGACACAGGATAGTTTGGATGTTGTGGAGGGGGGCAATATACAAGTAGGGAGAGGAGAATGGAAGAACAAAGCAGATGGGAGAACAATTAGGCAGGTATGAATGGGCTAAATGGTACAGAGGTAAAAAATGATGTAGGCACAGCCTTAGAACAACAGGGCTCTGGGATACAGAGATTGAGACATGGTTGTAATGCGGAAAAGGGGGGATTAATGTTAAGATGCATGGGCTGTCTTTTGAATCTTGATTTTCCATAATTTATATTATAAATTAGACACTGGAGGGGGAGAGAAAGGAATAGCCAGAAATATCACCATAGAAAGCTTGTAAGTCCGTCTTCTGCCTGTAATTGATTGGAATACCTAAAATGGGGCTACAATGTGTCCAGTGAAGGAGGTTTCCTGAGGAGCCTCTGCATTACATAAGACTATAGGTGGAAGCCTGAACCACATCCAGACCTTCAGAGACAGAAAATCTTCCACTTGAAAGGACGAGCAGACCAGCCTGGAGCAGCTTGAAAAATCAGAAGATATTTGTTGCAAGAAAGACCAACAGGAAAAATACAAAACAATAAGGGTATTCCAACTGTTACTACAAGAACAAACAAGTAGCTTGCCCAGGAGACATAGGCAGGTGGTCGGGTCCTCTCAGTGCAAATCCTCTTCCAAGAATAAGACACAATGGGAATATACGCTCTGATTGGCGACCATGTACGTCACCCATAAGGGGAAGTGAGGGAAGAACATCAATGAAGTAGCAAGCTAAGCCCTACATAGTTCAGCAGACTCCTGTGAACCCAGGTGGAGACCTGGTTGGCCAGCAATGTGGCAAGACCTGGGGACTCATGGGCTTAGAGTCAATGGCACAGACACAGAGGACTAGAGTGGAGAGCGAAGTGTCCAGCTGATAAGACGGCAGATAGACTCAAGGACACCCACAGGTGCAGATGATACCCACTTGACCTGGCTTAAATGGCTGGATGATCAGAGCTCAACCCGAAGAAGAAAGAAGAGTAAAAAAGCGTCATCTGATACACAATTTGATAAACTTGACCTACACCTATAAATGCACTAGCTCAAAACAGGAAACAAATTCTTGCTGCAAGAATTATTCCCACCGCCTCCACACAAAGAGTAGACAGGGATGGGCAACTTGGACATTGGCTACCCAAAATGGGGGGAGGGATACAAAGGCAAGAAGTGACTGGCTTACAAGCTTTCAAGAG
>NW_006408529.1:37301920-37308129 GCF_000296735.1 Chrysochloris asiatica | reverse complement strand
ACAAGGTTATATTCTTTCACCATACTTATTCAACCTGTATGCTGAGCAAATAATCCGAGAAGCTGGGTTCTATGAAGAAAAACGTGGCATTAGGATTGGAGGAAGACTTATTAACAACCTGCAATATGCAGATGATACAACCTTGCCTGCTGAAAGTGAAGAGTACTTAAAGCATTTACTGATGAAGATCAAAGAGCACAGCCTTTGGTATGGATTACATCTCAATGTCAAGAAAACAAAAATCCTTACCACTGGACTAATAAATAACATTCTTATCAATGGAGAAAAGATTGAAGTTGTCAGGGGCTTCATTCTTCTTGTATCAACTATCAACACTCAACGGAAGCAGCAGTCAGGAGATCAAGCGACGTATTGCATTGGGCAAATCTGCACAAGACCTTTCTAAAGTGTTGAAGAGCAAAGATGTCAGCCTGAGGACTAAGGTGCACCTGACCCAAGCCATGGTATTTTCAGTAACTTCATATACATGCAAAAGCTGGGCAGTGTGTAAGGAAGCCCGTAGAAGAACTGATGCCTTTGAGTTATGGTGTTGGAGGAAAATATTGAAAGGGCCATGGGCTGCCAAAAGAACCAGTAGATCCATTTTGGAAGAAGTTCAGCCAGAGTGCTCCTTGGAGGCCAGGATGGCCAAACTTTGTCTCTCACACTTCGGACATATTTTCAGGAGGGACCAGTTGCTGGAGAAGGATATCATGTTTGGTATGGTGGAGGGTCAGAAAAAAAGAGGAAGACCCCCAACGAGATGGATTGGCCAGGTGGCAGCATCGATGGACTCAAGCATGGCAACAGTAGTGAGGTTTGCCCAGGATCAGGCAGTGTTTTGTTCTGTTGTGCATATGGTCTCTATGAGTTGGTACGAATTCGATGGCACCTAACAACAATAGGTTATAGACCATGACTTCAGTAGACTAGTTAGTTAAAAGCGAAATTATATCCAAAATTCTAAAATATTAGAGTGCTTTGACCATTTCTTGTTTAGACCCAGGTTTTTCTTATAATCAGAGAAAATTCAAATTTTGTAAGATAATTTCTTTCTGCTCCTGGCCTAGGTTCTCGGTCCAGCTTTTGCATGATTAACTTAATAGAATTCATCTTTGTCCTAAGTTAGTGTAAATGTGGGTTTAAAAAATTATTTAACAGTTATGTGTGCAGAAAAACAAATCTATTGCCTCTCCCAAATATTTCCTTTAAACATTTTCTCACAATAAGGAAAATGTAAAATTTATATAGTAAAGATGTATCTTAGGTGTCATCTGGAGAGAAGAAACAGTTTAAAATTGGAATTTAATAAGGTAAAGCCACTGTAAAGTCAGGGCATTGGGGAGTTGGGAATATCTCAGAGGCCTGTCAGGGCATTGGGTGAGTATATCTCAGAGGCTTGTTGCCAGGAGACAGAAAATCTTAGACTCATTATTGTTTAAACATCCCTTGCTATGGTTACTTTCCTTTGGAATTTTGGGGGGCGGGGGGGATGGGTAGTAGGTAGAAGTAAGGAGTTAGGTTAGGAATATGGATAGTTCTAGGCTAGACGTAGGACTTCATTTAGTGCTCGGGTTATGGTTAGGAGAAGGGTTAGTGTTAGGATAGAAATTGACTAGGGCTAGGAGTAAGGCTTGGTCTGGTTGTAGGGTTACAGTTAGGTTTACTTTTACCGATTTTCTTTTTTGTTGAAATCTACCCAATTTCCTCTTCATTTGGCAGTTCTGTAACTACATTATTCTATCTCTTTGTTTATGTTGTTGCAAACTGGAATCTCTGGTTACCTGTTTTCAGTCTTACAGGTTTGTTTTACTTTGTTGTTGTTGTTAAATGCCATCGAGTCAGTTCCAACTCATAGAAACCCTGTACAGGGTTTCCAAGGAGTGGCTGGTGAATTTGAGTTACCACCCTTGTGGTTCAGACTAACCTTGTGTTCAAGTGCTTATCCTATAGCGCCACACCAGGACTCCTTGTTTTACTTTAAATATTTTGCTATCGGAAATGTGTTCTGGGTGCTATTGTTATGTATGTTCATCTCAGGTGGTTGCCTGCTGTTTTTGGTTCTCTGTCCAAAGAATTCCCTTTAGAATTCTTTGTAAGATTGGTCTGGTTTTTACAACTTGTATCAATTTTTATTTTCCTGAATTTGTCTTAATTTCACTGTCATATTTGTTGGGTCGTTTTGCTGATTATATGATTCTTGGTTGACATTTTTCCTCCCAGAATATTATATATGTCATCCCATTTTCTTCTTCCTTGCATGGTTTCTGCTGAGTAATCAGAGCTTAGTCTTACAAGTTCTCCTTTGTAGGTAACTGTTTCTCCTGAGCTGCTCTCAGGATTCTTTCGTTGTGTTTGGTTTTGAAAAGATTGACTGTAATATATATTGGTATTTTCTTATTTGCATCTGCCCTGTTTGGAGTTTGTTCAGCTTCTTGAATGTCTATCTTCTCATCTTCAATGATATTAGAAAAGTTTTCTTCTAACAACTCGTCCATACTTTTCTGGTTTTTTTCCATTGGATCTCTTCCCGTTCTGAAATTCCAATTACACTTAAGTTATTCCTCTTGATAATATCCCATATAAATCTTAGACTTTAATAAGATTTTTTGTTCTTTTTGCTGATTTTCCCTCTGGTGGTGGTGGTGGTATGCCATGGAGTCGGTTCCAACTCATAGCAAGTCTGCATGTAAGTCTTTACAGGAGCAGAAAGCCTCATCTTTCTCGTGCTGAATAGCTTGTAGTTTTGAACTGCTGACCTTGAGGTTAGCAACCCAACTTAATAACCACTACATGAGACTTCCATTTTGGGTTACAGCAGCAAAAACTAGGTAAGGTACACTCCGGTGAGGAGAGTTGGGGATCTCACGAAGGACGCGCTCATAGAACAACTACAGAGCTCCAGATCTACCATAAGATCCAGGAGCTGCAGGAGACTACACATTTCTCCCTCTTTCTCCCACCCTCATTGCTCCCACCCTCATTGGGAGCTTTTTCCCGGCATTAGACAGGACAGTTTTCCCATGGTACAGAGAGAGGGAGCTTGGCAGCGATGTATGACATCACCTGCAAAGTCAGAGATCCAAACGATTACCCAGCGGGGCCCTTCTCAGCAGTGCACCATGGAGTAGGTTCCAACTCCAGATGACCCTGTTTAGGGTTTCTGAGGCTGTGGCTCTGTGCAGGAGCGGAGCACCTCACCTTTATTTCACAGTGCAGCTAGTGGTTTCAAGCTGCTGACCCTGCGGTTCAAGGCCACTGTGCTGTCCGAGCACCCTGCACATGACCAATTCAAAGCAATCTGTAAAACCCCATCATAAAAGGACTCAACCATCCCGAGAATTGCGCTGTGCACACGCAGATACCTAACTGACTTTCAGAGACAAAATTAATGGACAATCTTTCTCCCATTAACTCCCCAAATTCTACCTGCACACCTCTACTGTAGTGACTAGAGGAGGGACCCGAGAGAGTGGACGCCCCCACCCCCCTCCTGGAGGCTTCTAATTGCCCACAAACTGACAGTGTAGCTCGAGACAGTCAACCACAGTTGCATTTCTGTTCCAAAGTGGTAATTTTTGTCTATGCATGTATATTACTTCTGCTTTTGGTCCTTTTGATAACACATCTTTCCTGGAGGTGGGAGCTTTTTCTCCCTACGTTACGCAAGAAGAGGCAGCAATCGTGGCTATATAGCCAAGCTATAAGCATACCCTATAATATTCCACCACTGAGACAAGAGCCAATAGCACCTGCTAAGCATTACATGCAAAAAGGGAAGCCTATCTCCTGGTCATATTCACCAGGAGACACCCAGTAAGCTTAACAACAAACATTCATGTAAGCTTTAAAAAACAAAAATACACATAACTATCATGCTGAATAAAAAGCAACAAACAATATGGGAACACACCCCAAAACAGAAGAGAGTAGCTGATGCAAATGAGCTGGAGACAGACAAAGGCTTTATAGAGGAGAAAGAACAGGTTTTGGATATGCCTGAGAAAGAATTCGAAGACTGATATGGAAACAAATTCAAATGCTCTGAAAAGGGGTGGAGGGTAACAAGGAAGAAGTCAGGAAAGTACTACAGGAACAATCAAATAAGATTGATACAGCATTGGAAACAATTCAAAACCTGAAAAAAGATGTCCAGATGATCAAAAATAAGATATCAGAAATGGACAATATGCTGAAAGGGGAAAGGAGCAGAATAGAAGAGATGGAAGCCAGAACTAGTGAGCTGGAAGACAAATCTCTCAATACTGTTAAGATAGAAGATCAAGCAGATAAAAGGATAAAAAAAATCTGAAGACAGTCTATGATTCATGCTGGATAACAAGAAGAGGAACAATTTAACAATTACTGGCATTGTGGGAAAGGAAGAATCAGAGAAGTCCACAGATGAGATAGTTGAAGATCTTCTGGAAGAAAATTTCCCTAACATCTTAAAGATGAGAATATAAATATTCAAGAAGCTGAACATAGCCCAGGAAGGATAGACCCCAAAAGAAAGTCACCAAGACATATAATAAACTCTCCAAAACCAAAGACAAGGAAAGAATACTAAAAGTGGCAAGGGAGAAGAGAAATGTCACTTATAAAGGCAAGAAAATTAGATTAAGCTCTGACTATTCAGAACAAACCATGCAGGCAAGAAGGCAATGGGGGAAGAAAAACAAAAAGACAATGGGGAGACATATACAAAGTCCTCTTAAAGCTGTCAATCAAGAATCATCTATCTAGCAAAACTATCAGTCAAATACAATGGTGCAATCAAGAAATTCCATGATAAACAGAATCTGAGAGATTTTATCAAAACCAATCCTGCACTTCAAAACACCCTAAAGGGAGTTCTGTGGACTGAAAATCAACAAAAACAGACAACAAACAGAGATTGACATGTGTGGCAACACCCCACCTGGAACTCACTCAACAGATAACAGAGTCCAGAAGAGAACAAGATTACAACAACAAACTCAAAGGAGCTGGGAGGTCAACCGAAGATCAAAATTGTATCAATGTCAACGAAGGAACAAACGTAGCAGCAGAGACCCAGGTGGTGAGGATGTCAGGTAAATTACAGGGTACAATGGATTATCTTAAATGGAGAAAAAAGTTGGTAGATATAAGGTAACACCAAAGAAAGTTAATACTTCACAAATTATCATAAAAATGAATTTCCAAGCAGAACAAGCAATCATGAAAACTAAAAAGAAACCGGCAAGAAATAGCACAAAAAACACAAACCCAACACAAGAAAGCATGAAGAATAAAAGAACAAACAGCACCACCAAAAAGGTAACATAATAGCAGCAATTAATTCATACCGATCAATAATTACATTGAATGTCAATGTATTGAATGTGCCAGTGAAGAGACATAGAGTAGCAGAATGGATAAGAAAACAAGACCCGTCAATATGCTGCCCACAAGAGACACACCTTACACACAAAGACAAAAACAAACTAAAAGTTAAAGGATGGAAAAAAATGTACCAAGCTAACTGCAACAATAAATAAGTATGAGTGGCAATACTGATCTCCGACATAAGTTAAAAACCAGCATAAGAGACAAAGAAGGACGCTGTCTCATGATCATAGGGTCAATTGAGCAAGATGACATAACCATAATAAATATCTACACTCCCAATGAAAGAACACTAAGATACATGAAGCAACTTTAATGGAATTGAAGAAAGAAATAGATACATCTACAAATTATAGTGGGAGATTTTTAACACACCACTCTCGATAAGGGACAGAACAACCAGAAAGAAACTACAAAGTTACAGAGGAACTAAACAACACAATCAACAAACTTGACCTTATAGATGTATACAGAGCATTCAATCCAACTACAGCACAATATACATTATTCTCCAGTGCGCATGGAACATTTTCCAGAATTGACCATTTGTTCTGTCACAAAGCAAGCCTCCATAAATTTACAAACATCAAAATTCTACAGGGCATCTTCTCAGATCACAATGCTATAAAACTAGAAATCAACAATAAGAAGACCAAGGAAATAAAGTAGCATACATGGAAACTGAACAACACCCCACTGAAAAATGACTGGGTAAAAGAAGAAATTAAACGTGAATTCACAAAGTTCCTAGAAACAAATGCGAATGAAAATACAACATACTAAAAACTTTGGGAAACAGCAAAAGCAGTGAGAGGACAATTTATTGCAATAAATGTGCA
>NW_006408529.1:37280036-37298431 GCF_000296735.1 Chrysochloris asiatica | reverse complement strand
GAACACTGAGATTGGTTTGCATGGCCTAGTGAGACAGAGGTAAATAGTGATGCATACTCAACCTTGGAGCAACAGGGCTCTGGGATCCAGCAATCTATGTATAGCTTGAAGAGGGTAAATAATACTAAAATCTTTGACTGCCTTAAGAATATTAGTTTCCCTTGCTTACTATGGTAAAATAGACACTTGAGTGGGATAGAAAGGAATGTTGGGAAACATGATTAGATAAAACTTGTAAGCCTGTCTTCAGCCTATAACTGATTAGAATACCTAAAAGGGGATCTAGAGCTTGCCCAGTGAAATAGGCCTCATGCAAAGCCTTTACAGAGTAGAGGACCTTAGGTGGAATCCTTAGTCCTATCCAGAACCTTATGAGATGGGGCATACCCATTGGGAAAGACAAGCAGACTGGAACAGCTACAGTGACAGAAGATACATCTTCAAAGAAAGATTATCAGGTAAAAAACAAAACAAAAATGTCAGCATGACTGGCTACTACAAGAATAAGCAAGCTGTTCATAAAAATATCCCACCAAAAGAATAAAAAGGGAGCCCATAACTGGGAAAAAATGTATTGCAGTAATGTATCAGGCAAAGGATTAATCTCTAAAATTTATAGAAAACCACAACACCTCTAGAAGAAAAAAGCAACCCACTTAAAAATGGGCACAGGACATGAACAGAAACTTCACCAAGGAAGACATTCAGGCAACCAACATGCATATGAAAAAAAATGTTCACAACCATTAGCCATTGTTGTTAAGTGCTGTCAAGTCGATTCCGACCCATAGTGACCTTGTATAGGGTTTCCAAGGAGGCTGGTGAGCTTGAACCACTGATCTTGCAGTCAAACGGCTTTGCAGTCTTAGATGCACATCAAAACAACAATGAGATATCATCTTAACCAGCGTTAGCAGTGAAATTAAAAAAACAGAAAACAGCAAATGCTAACAAGGATGTGGAGAAACTAGACCCTCCTAAATTGGTGGTAGGACTGTAAAATGGTTCAACCACCCTGGAAAATGGTATGATGTTTCTTCAGATGTTTGGAAACAACTTATAACCCAGCAATCCCTCTACTTTTGGTATATTAGTTACAAGAAATACGAGCCAGGACATGAATATATATACACCAGTGTTCATCACAGCACTATTCACAATAGCAAAAAGATTGAGACACCATAAGTACCCATCAGTGGGAGAATGCATAAACAAACTTTTGTGCTTACATACAATGCAATACTGTGCAACCTTGAAGAATAAAGATGAATCTGAAAAACCCCTCATAACATGGACGAACCTGTAGGATATAATGCTGAGTGGAATTTGTCAATCACAAAAGGACAAATATTACATGAGACCTTGATTTTAAAAGCTTACAAAAAATTTGCATACTAAAAGAAATATTCTAAAAAAAAAAAAAATTCTTTGGTGGTTATCAGGTGTGAGAGGGAGGAGAGAATAATTCATAGGTTAAAAGGTAAACAAATGTTTGCTCAGGTGACAGGGAGGCTAATATATAAGGAGGAAAAGTGGTGACTACACAAGAAGAGGGAGGGTGGCAGATGAACAATGAAGATAAAGACGTATAGAGGTATACATAGCCTAAATGGGATAGAGGTAAATAGTGATTTTACACAACCTTAGAATAACAGTGTTCTGTGATACAGAAAGCCAGATATAGTCAGAATGGATAAAGGAAGGAAAAAAAAATTTAGATGTTTGTCTTGTGGATATAGGTTTCCCCTGTCTACTATTGGAAAATAGACATTTAGATGTGATAGAAATGAATATTGGGAATTATAATTACAAAAAACTTGTAAGCCCATCTTCAGCCCACAACTGATTGGATTTGCTAACTCTGGGGAATTAGAATTCACCCAGGAAAGTAGGCTTCTTGTTAAACCTTTGTAGATTATGGGACCTTTGGTGGAATCCTGAGCCCCACTCAGAAACTTCTGAATTGAAACATTCCTGCTTGAAAGACATGCAGACCAACCCAGTACTGCTGGGAAAACAGAAGAATCTTATTGAAGACTTACAGAGAAAAAGCAGACTGTTTGGCTGTTAGACTATCCATCAAGCTGCTTGCTTTGGGGCATCAATGCAAGAAAAGCCAGCCCATTAGGGAAAATCTGGAATTCAAAGGGAACCCATGAACTGTCTAGTAAGCATGTTGGTGACCGCCTGAGTGTACTTGTGAGTGGAAGTGGGGGAAATGAAGCAATGAAGACATGGGCTAAGTTTCGCCATGTTGCATTGATACCTATTGACCTCAAGGTGAGCGAGAGAAGAGGAAGTCCTGACTGGTCTGAAGTTTAGGGAGGTGTGTGAAATTCCGAGCCCATGGCACTGACCTAGCCACTGGGGGTTAGAACCAAGAGTGAAGCGACCAGCTGGTGTGAAGTGCAGAAAAGTGTGCATGAATCCCAGACTTGCAGCCTAGTACCTATTTGACTTAGCTTGGATGGCTAGCTGCACAGAACTCGACCAGATGAATAAAGATGCTTGGTTACTTGAGCAAGTATTAATTGCTACAATTTGATGAGCTAGACCTTTATGGATACAGTTGCTCAAAATTTCAACCGAACGGAGGGATTCCTCATATCAAAGAATAGGCTAGTTTCCTTGGTGCATTGGGGTGATAAGAGCAGGCAATCTAGACGTTGGCGGTCAAAAATTGGCGGTCAAAAATTGGGGCAATAAATGCGTAAGTGGCTGGCTTACATGCTTTCATGGATGTGCTTAGTTTTAAAATAAAGGTGGTGGTAAAGTAGAATCCCCACTGAATAGTTTTCCTCTTCTCCAGATAGATCTGGTGAAAGGGAATGGGGGATGATGCTGATACGATTTTATGATTCAGTTGTGAGTAATTATTAATTAGTATGATTAATGGTGATTGTCACAACTGAAATTGTATAAGATATGCAACTAAAATGGGGGAGTAGTTAATCTTTCATTTCAGAAACAGAGGATCCCAGTACCATCAATAAGAAAGAGCATCAGAGAAGCGTGAGATCCTACCTAGAAAAGTGGCAACAGCAGAGATGGTGGCAAAGGCGATGGCATGGAGAGATATAGCAGCTTCAGGCTCTAGGCCCATTGCAGAATATGCCTTAGGATGTTGATATGCAAATTTTTTTGTTTTGGAATAAAAATAATTTGCTCAGCATTTCTCGAGCTGAAAGAACTGGAGAAAAAGATTCAAGCCTCAAATTCCAATACTGAACAAATCTATCAGCATAATATTGAACAACACAGGAAGCATCAAAAAAAGATGGAAAGAATATACAGAACTCACTTTACCAAAAAAATTTTTCAACTGTTTCAGTAGATAGCATGTGATCTAGAACCAATACCTATGAAGGAAGACTTTCAAGCTGCACTGAAGGCATTAGCGAAAAACAAAGCCTCAAGGAATTGACAGAATGTCAATGGAAATACTTAAACAGATAGAAGCAGCATTGGGATACTCACTCATCTGTACTGAAAGATTTGGCCAGCTGACTGAAATAGATTCATGTTTGTATCAATTAAAAAAAAAAAAAAAGTGATCCAAAATAATGCAGAAGCTATTGAAAAGTATCAGTTAATATCACACTCAAATAAAATTTTGCTGATGATAATTCAGAAATTATTTCAGCAGTACTTCAGCAGAGAACTTCCAGAAATTCAAACCAGATTCAGAAGAGGACATTATCATTGCTGACATTATATAGATCTTGACTGAAAGCAGAGAATAGCAGAAAGATGTCTATTGTGTTTTATTGATTCTGCAAAAAAGTTCTATTATATGGATCTACACATTGGGAAGATAACATTGGGAGGAATAGAAACTCCTAATACTTAGTTTGCTCATGTGAAACCTGGCCATAGACCAAGAGGTAGTTCTTTGAACAGAATAAAGGGATAGTGCATGGTTTAAAATCAAAGTTGTGTGTCAGCATTCTGTCCTTACATCATACTTATTCAGTCTGTATGATGAACAAATAATCCAAGAAGCTGGGCTGTATTAACAAGAATGTAGCATCAGGATTGGAAGAAGACTCTTTAATAACCTGTGATATGCAGATGACACAATCTGGCTTGCTGAAAGTGAAGAGTCTTTGAAACATTGATCAAGAACAAATACTTCAATATGGATTACGCCTTGATACAGAGTAATCAGAAGTCCTGGGTAATAAACAATATCATGATAACTGGATAAAATTATGATGATGTCAGGAATTCATTGTGCTTGGACCCACAGTCAGTGCCCATGGAAGAAGCAGTCAAGAAGTAAAGAAGTATTACACTGGGAAAAATCAAACCAAACTAAACCCACTGTCTGAAAGTCATGTAGGACAGAGTAGAACTCGACAGAGTTTTCCAGGCTGTAAACTGTAATGAAGTAGAATGGCTCAGCTTTCTCCTGCTGAGCAGCTGATGAATTTGAACTGCTGACCTTTTGAATAGCGGTCCGATGCTTAACCAACTACACTGCAAATATCTGTTTAAACAGCTAAGGTGCACCTGATCCAAGCAACGGTATTTCCAGTTGTCTCATATATATGCAAAAACTGGGAAATGAATAAGGAAGACTGAAAAAGAATTGATCCCTTTGAATTATGGTGTTGGGGAATAATATTGACTATTCCATGGACTGCTAGAATGACAAATCTTATCTTGGAAGAAGAATATTCAGAATTCTTAGAGGTGAGGATGGTGAGATTTTGTCTCATGTACTTTGGACATGTTGTCAGGAGAGACCAGTCCCTGGAGAAGGACATCATATTTCATACAGTAGAGAATTGGCTAAAATGAAGACAGAGACCCTCAATGAGATGGATTGACACAGTGGTTACAACAGTGAGCGCAAACACAAGATTGTGAGGATGGTACAAAACCAGGCAGTGTTTTATTCTGTTGTACATAGATAGGTTTGTTATTAGTCAGAACTGACGATGGCACCTAATAACAGCAGCATACTTAAAAAAGTACTTAGATGTTAAGTGTATACTATTTTTTTTCTAAATTCCCAAACCACTGTTCCCTCCAGCAGTGAGTACCACTATCCTGACTTCCTAACAACATATGTCAGTTTACCTATTTTTGAATCTTGTATAAATGGAATAAATGAAGTATACACCATTGTTTCATGCTTGTTTTAATTAATCTTGTCTGTAACAGTCATTCATGTTGTTGCATGTAACAGTAGTTCTCATTGCTGATAAATTTTTATTATGTAAATATTATGTAATTTGTCTGTTCTACCATTATGGACATTTGGAGTATTTCCAAATTTAAGATAATCTTGTGCATGTCTTTTGTTAAACATACATACAGATGTCTTTCTTTTGGTTATCTATCTGGGATGTAATAGCTAGATAATAGACTATACATATGTTTCACATTAGTATATGCTAGTAAACTGGTTCTCCAATATAATGGTATAAAGTTTTACTTCGATGTATTCCATTTTTCCATATCACTACTAGCACTTGATGTTATCAGATAGCTCTTCTATTGTATAGTACTATCTCATTGTGCTTTCAATTTGAATATCCCTGGTGTCTAATGAAAGTGGATAACCTCTTTATATTTTTATTAGTTGGTTAGATATTCTTCTGTCAGGTCCTTTGCCCATTTTTCAATTGGATTGCTTGCCTTCTTTGTATTTATTTATATGTTTATGATGATGATGATGACTCCCTTTATAAGTAAGGATTGCAAATATTACTGCCATCTGTCACACAATTGTTTGCCTTTTTATGCTCTTAATACTGCCTTTTGATTAGCCAAAATTCTTGATTTTAATATTCAGTATATCTGATTTTTTTTCTCTATGATTAAGGCCTTTTGTGCTCTATTTAAAAGCCACAGAGATACTCGGTTTACTTCTGAATGAAAACTTTGATGTTTTACATTTTTATCAAGTTAGAAATTGTATAGTGTGAGACAGGTGTCACAGTCATTTTTATTCTGATCTTGCTAGACAATTGAACAAGCTCCATTTGTTGAAAGATTATCCTTCCCTCTCGCTGAATTGCAGTGGTGCCACTGTCATAAATCAGAGCAACATGTATGGGTGTTTGTGTTTCTAGACTGTACTTTATTCCTTGATTTGTCTATTTCCTGTATCAAAGTCACACTGTTTTAATTATTATATTTTTATTATAGTACAATAGTATAAGTTATTCAGTTTTCTATAAAATTTCATTGACTATACTAGGCCCTTTTGATTTAAATTGAGTATCAATTTAAGTATTATTTTTTCAAGTTCCAAAAAATTGCTGAAGATTTGAGTAGAATTGCATTGAATGTATACATAAATTTGGAAAAAATAGGCATCTTACAATATTGAGACTTTCTGTGCTATATTATGGTTTACCTTTCAATTTTATTAGGTCTTTTAAATTTCTCTCAACATAAATTTCAGTATAAAATTCCTATTATATTGTTTTATTTACATTTAAGGGTTTTTTTTTATTCTGTTTTGAATTATCTTTTGTGGGGCTGGTATGTAGAAATACACTTTTTTGAATATTGATATTATCTCCATTAACCTTATGATATTTATTAATTCAAGTAGAATGTACATTCATTTGGATTTTCTTAATATGCATCAAACAAATCTGTTTTTTAAAAAGTTCAGCCAGAATGCTCCTTAGAAGCCAGGAGGTGAAACTTTATTTCTCATATTTGGACATGTTATTAGAAGGGACCAGTCCTGGAGAAGGACATCATGCTTGGTAAAGTGAAGGGTCAGAGATAAACAGGAAAACCCCCAACAAGGTGTATTGATGGGGGAAAAAGATGTATTGATGGACACAGTGGCAGCAACAATGGACTCACACGTAAAAACTCTTGTGAAGATGGTACAGGACTGGGTAGTATTTTGTTCTGTTGTGCATAGGGTTGCTATGAGTTGGAATTGTCTAATGACACATAACAACAAAAAGATTTGATTACAAGTGCCTTATTTTATTAGAAAATTATGAATCATCTTCAGAAAATATCACAATCTAAATATATAATGTAGAAAATAAATGCACAACATCATATATAATTGTGAATTACAAATAATTTTCTCTTAGACTTGGAAAGAGATAATGGATGCCCACTATCACCAGTTCTATTCTACACTGTATTCAACATATTACTATTATAGTGAAATGTCCAAAGACCTGGACTTGGAAAACAAGAAGGGAAAAACATACTTAACAAACTGAAAGAACTGAAGAAAAAATTCAAGTGTAGACTTTCAATATTGAAGGATTCCATAGGCAAAATATTGAATGGTGCAGAAAGCATCAAAAGAAAATAGAAAGAACACAGAAACATTGTATCAAAAAGAAATGGAAGAGGTAGCATATGATCAATAGCCAATGTACTGAAGGAATTGGCAGAACAGACAAGGCTCCAGTAATTTACTGAATACAATTTGAAATCTTCCAATGAATTTATGCAGCACTGAAGGTACTCACTAATCTGTGCAAAGAAATTTGGAAGACCTGGTCAACTGATTGGAAGAGATCTATATTTGTGTCCATTCCAAACAAATGTGACCCTGTGGAGTAAGTAAATCATTGAAAAGTATCATTAATATCACATACAGGCAAAATTTTGCTGAAGATAATTCAAATATGACTCCAACAAAACTTCGACAGGGAGTAAGCGAAAACTCTAGCCAAATTCAGAGGAACATATGAAACGAGGGATATCATTGCTGATGTCATGTGGATCTTGGCTGAAAGCAGAGAATACATGAAATATGTCTGTTGTTGTTGTTAAGGTGCCATTGAGTCCATTTCAACTCACGGGGGCCCTGTATAGGGTTTCTGAGGAGTTGCTGGTGGTTTGAATTGCCAACCTTGTGACTAGCAGCACAGTACGTATCCTATAGCACCATACCAGTTTACTTGTGCTTTATTGACTATGCAGAGACTTTAGACTGTGTGGATGTGAAGATTGGATATTCCAGAAAACTTAATTTTTCTTATGAAGAACCTGTATATAGGCCAACAGACAGTCATTCAAACACAAGAGGATACTGAATGGTTTAAGATAAGGCAAGGTGTATGCCAAGATTGTATTCTTTAGCATAATAATTCAATCTGTATGTTGAACAAATAATCTGAGAAGCTGGATTAAATGACAAAAACACATGGCATCAGAATTGACGAAAGACTCATCAACAACCTGAAATATGCAGATGATATAATCTTGCTTGCTGAATTCAAAGAGGATTTAAATTACTTACTGATGAAGAACAAAACCTTCAAAATGGATTGAACCTCAATGTCAAGAAAACAAAAGTCCTCACGACTGAACCATAAATAACATGATAACTGGAGAAAGAGTGGAATTTTCAAAGACTACATTTTGTTTGATTCACAGTCAGCACTCGTGAAAACAGCAGTGAAAAAGTCAAATGACAGCTACTGGCAAGATGACAGAATAGGCAGATGCACTACTACACAGACTCTTTATAACAAAGATATAAGAAACAAAACAAAACAGACACAGATGATGAAAATTCTGTCACCCTGAACTTCAGAAGAAAGGTTAGAGAGGTGGATGGAGTACTTGCTGGGAGGAGAAACCAAGCAGGGATTTCAAGAAAAGGAGAATGAGTGATGAACAGCTGGCCAGGCATGGCTCGACCATCTTGTGAGCATCTATGGCAGCAGAGAGCTGGCAGAGCAGATTCATGCAGGTGACAGGAAAGATAGGATTTCTTTCTATTTCTTCTATTTCTCCACCCTCCATTGGTGATCAGAAGTGTGGCCAGCTCCTGCCCTCTTCCACCCCAAGCATAGGTCCTGCTCTCTGGGAGTTCAAAGCAGCATGGTTGGGAGTCATGCCAGTGTGAGTTAGGGGGCAGCTGTGCCAATTTGATGTGCCACTTTGGTGCCTGGATTAAGGTTAGCTCAGTTCCATAACTAAAACACCCATAGAGCACCCAAATCAGCATTTAGCTTGTCATCCTACCCCAGCTTCCCTGTGGTCCTAACAGACACTGAAGCCAATTCCATCAACTACTCCCGTAGTGACTGCCCTGAATATAGATAACACCAAAGCCAATAGGAACTCCATATAGGGCCAGGAACTCTACTGTCATATCCCTTCCACAACCCACCTCGTGAGCTCTTGGAATTGTAGGAGTTCACCAGAGATTACCCCCCTTCGGATCCAACAACTACACTGTTAGTTTTATAAATATGGCAACCCCACAAACAGCAGGAAATTTTAGCTCACGTGAAGAAACAAGAGAAAATGGCTCAAACAAAGGATCCCGATGAAGAAACAGAAAACATTTCTGATGAGAAAAAGGTAATGAAACTAACTGAAAAATAATTCAAAAGAATATTATTTTAGTACCTTCAGTGAAGTGACAAAAAGAGAGAGGAAAGCAAGGAGAACACAGAAAAGACTTTAGAAGAATTCAGGAAAATGCTACAAGAACAGACAGACAAAATAAATGCATGTTACATTCTTCTGTGTGTCTCCCACTACTTTCATCTTGTTTTTGCTAACCTTCTTGTATATTGCCTGCCCTGCACCCATGTTAACATGTGTCTACCCTCTAGACCATGAATAATTTTCCCTCTCCTGCCTGCCACTCCATAACCATCATAGATGTGCCATGATTACAATCCCCTCCATGAATCATCAACCATAGACAGGATATTGAAGGGTCCTGTTTTCTCATCCGTGCTGCTATGTCTCTTGACTGGTACGGTTACCTTTAATCTATTTACATTCATTGTAATTATCCATATATAGGAATTGATTACTTTAATTTTTCTGTGTTTTTTGTGCTGCTGCAAAAGTCTTTATTCCATGTAATTTTCTATGTGGAGTTCATATTGTTTGTGGGTTTTCTTTTTATTTTCATTTCTACTGAACATCAAAATTTAAAAAAGGAAAATCACATATGTTAACATGGGTGCCAGGACAGGCAATATACAAGAAGGTTAGCAAAAATAAGATGAAAGTAGTGGGAGACACACAGAAGAATGTAAATAGGGGTAAATACCGTTAACTGTTGGTACCTGAAAGTGATTACATTCATGTAATGAAGCAGAGTATGTGATTTGTTGAATGTAAAACTGATTATCTGCTACGTACACCTTCCCTCAATTCACAATAAAAAGTTGGTGAAAAAAATTCAAACAATATATTACAATAGAAACATCTGCTGCACAAGTCTTTTTTTTTTTAAAGTTTGAGGGCTACGGTACGCCTGAACCAAGCAAGGCTCAAGCGTGTCAACAATTGTGAAGTTGGCCCAGGACCGAGCAGTGTTTTGTTCTGTTGTACAAAGGGTCACTGTGAGTTGGTACCAGCTTGATGGCACCTAACAACAACATATGCGTGTGAAAGTTTGACAGTGAAAAAGGATGACCATAGAAGAATTAATGCATTTGAGTTATGGTGTTGGAGAAGAATATTGAAAGTGGCACGTACTGCCAGAAGAACAAATAAATCTGTGTTGGAAGAAATACAGCCACAGTGCTCCTTAGAAGCCAGGATGGCTAGAATTTGTCTCTTATTTTGCTGACATATTATCAGGAGGGACCGTCCCTGGAGGACATTATTCTTGGTAAAGTGGAGGGTCAGTGAAAAAGAGAAAGACCCC
Source organism: Chrysochloris asiatica (assembly GCF_000296735.1). Classification (NCBI taxonomy): domain Eukaryota; kingdom Metazoa; phylum Chordata; class Mammalia; order Afrosoricida; family Chrysochloridae; genus Chrysochloris; species Chrysochloris asiatica. Next base: position 37,287,807 of record NW_006408529.1, on the reverse strand, counting down.
CCAAGGAAAATGGATTTGCACAGTGGCAGCAGCAATGGACTCAAACGTAGCAACAATTGTGAGGATAGCACAAGACCGAGCAGTGTTTCATTCTGATGTACGTAGGGTTGCTATGAGTCAGAACCAATTCGATGCCACCTTACCACAACAATATATGTACCTCTTAAAGATAATGCCCCTAATAATTGACCTTTTATCATTCTGCATAGCATAACTAGTATGAACTTTAGCTCTGGCACCTGACAGACAAGAGTTGGCATGTATCATTACAATTCTGCCTCTCTTTCTGTTGTTGCTATGAATTGCCATCAAGTCGGTTCCCTCTCATTACAGTCCTGTATAGGGATTTCCGAGGCCTTAATTGCGGAAGCAGAAAGCCTCATCTTTGTCCTGTAGAGTAACTGGTGGGCTCAAACCACTGGCCTTGTGGTTCATAGCCCAGTGCTTATCCTCTAGAGCCACTATGCTCCTTACCACTCTTTAGATGGCATGTTTTGTGTCTCTGAAACTTATTTTTTTATTTTTAAAATGTGTGTAGCAATAAAAGTAACACTTTCTTGAGGTAAGAATGAGATGGTAAAATGCATAAATTTTAAAATTTAAAAGAGCTGGGAACAGCTTTCAAGAAATGTTATCCCTTATCATTTATTCTACTGGCTTAGAATGTGATCCATATATCCTGAATAAGTAGTTATTTTTCTACGTCTTGAATTGTAGACAGCTTTCAGCCTAACTTTGTACCCTTAGGATACTCACAACTCTGAATGTTACTATAAATTTTGTCTTTAAACTGTGGTAAGCTGAAATACTTATTTTCTTGAACATTTTGCTGATGTTCTCATTTAATTACATATTAATTTGTTTTAGGTCAGAGATGCGTGAGAATGGAAGACATGGCAGAGAACTTGAAGAACATTTCTGCTTTTTAGCACTTCCTCAGAATGAGCTATTTGAAGTATATCAGAATGGAATAAGTACCAAAACATCTACATTAAAGATATTAGGAAATCCTCTTCTTGGAGTTTACATATTTAGACACATTGATGTTGCCTTGAATTATGCTCATAGTAGAAGTGTTACTGTAGAAAGTATTATCATTTTTAAGGTAGGTAGCATAAATCAAATACTAAATATCATAGTTTGCTATAAATGTATAAAATTAAAATAATAATTATATTTATTACTGTTATCATTTCACCACTTGTCTGTCATTTTGTCATACTGTAGAGACTTGTGTGTTACTGTGATTCTGGAAGCTGTGCCACGGGTATTTTAAAGACCAGAGGGGTCACCCAAAGTGAACAGGTTTCAGATGAGCTTCCAGACAAAGACAAACTAGGAAGAAAGAGAGATGGGTTACTTCCAAATAGTTAGTCATTGAAAACCTTATTAATAGAAGTGAAACAATGTCAGCACCAGATTACTGAATATTGAAACACTATGAGGAACATCTTAGTGCTACAAGATGAGCCCTTCAGTTTGGAAGGCACTCAAAATGCTACTGGGGAAGACTTGCGTCCTCAAAGTAGAGTTGTCTGTGATGACACAAATGGAGTAAAGCCCTCAGGACCTTCATTTGCTGATGGGGCACAACCCAAAATGAAGAGAAATAGCTGTGAACATCCCTTAATAATTAGAACCTGGAATGGATGAAGTATGAATCTAAGAAAATTGGAATTGTCAAAAATGAAATGTAACACATAAACATTGATATCCTAGGCATTAGTGAGCTGAAATGGAGTAGTTTTGGTTATTTTGAATCTGAAAGACACATGGTTGACAATGCTGGGAATGACAAATTTAAGAGGAATGACATCGCATTCATCACCAAAAAGAACAATATCAGGATCTGTCATGAACTACAACACTGTCTGTGATCAGATAATATCCATCTGCCTACAAGGAAGACCAGTTAATACCACTATTATTCAGATTTATGCACCAACCAGTAAAGCCAGTGATGATGAAATTGAAGAATTCTACCGTCTGAAATTAATCCAACATGCAATCAAGATGTATTGATAATTACTGGTGATTGGAATGCAAAGGTTGGAAACAAAGAGGAAGGATTAGTAGTTGGAAAATATGGCCTTGGTGATGGAAATTATACTGGACATCGCATGATAGAATGTTGCAAGACCTGTGACTTCTTCAGAGTCCTGGTGTGGTGTTGTGGGTGAATGCATCAGACTGCAAAGTCATTTGAACCACAAGGCTGGTGGTTCAAGCTCACCAGCTGCTCCTTGGAAACCTTATACAGGGTTGCTATGAGTCAGAGTCAACTTGACAGCACTTAACAACACCAACAACATGACTTCTTCATTGTGAATACTGCTTTTAAACAACATAAAAGACAACTATACACATGGACCTTGCCAGACAGAATACACAGAAATCAAATAGACTGCATCTGTGGAAAGAGACAGTGGAAAAGCTCCATATAATCAGCCAAAACAAGGCCAGGGCAGATTGTGGAACATACCATCAAATGCTCATGTGCAAATTCAGGCTGAAGCTGAAGAAAATTAAAACAAGTTCTTGACATTGAATATATCCCACCTGAATTTAGAGATCATACAAAGAACAGATTTGATGCATTAGACACTAAAGACTGAACATCAGAAGAGTTGTAGGATGACATCAAGAACATCATACAGGAAGAAAGCAAAAGGTCATTTAGAAGACAAGAAAAAAGGAAAATACCAAAATGGATGTTAGAAAGAGACTCAGACTTGCGCTCCAGCATAGGGATGCTAAAGCAAATGGAAGAAGTGAAGAGAGGTACAAGAGTTGAACAGAAAATTTCAAAGGTCAGCACGAGAAGACAAAGTCAAATACTATAATTAAATGTGCAAAGACCTGGATTTAGGAAACCAAAAGGAAAGAATATACACAGAATTTCTCAAGCTGAGAAAAGTGAAGAAAAATTTCAAACCTCGACTTGAAGTATTGAAGGATCTATGGCAAATTATTGAATGATGCAGAAAGTATCAAAAGAAGATGGAAGGAATACACAGAGTCACTGTACCCAAAAGAAATGGTCAATATTCAACCATTTCAAGAGGTAGCATATGACCAAGAGTCAATGAATGATTCTGAAGGAAAAAGTCCAAGATGCATTGCAGTCATTGACAAAGAACAAGGCACTGAGGATAGAATACAAAATGAAATCTTTCAACAAACTGATGCAGCCCTTGAGGCACTCATTTATCTATGCCAAGAAATTTGGAAGACAACTACCTGGTCAACTGACTGAAAGAGATCTGTATTTATGCCCATTCCAATGGAATGCAGTAATCATCCGACAATATCATTGATATCCCATGTGAGTAAAATTTTACTAAAGGTAACCCCAAAACGGCTGCAAACATAAATTGACAGAGAACTTCAAGCCAGTTTCAGAAGATGATGTGGAACGAGGGATATCATTGCTGATGTCAGGTGGATCTTGGTTGAAAGCAGAGAATACCAGAAAGATGTTTACCTGTGCTTTATTAACTATGCAAATGCTTTTGATTGATTGGATCATGACAAACTATGGACAACATTGTGAAGTATGAGTATTCCAGAACAATTGTGCTCTGAGGCAAACCTGTACATAGTCAAAGAGGCAGTTGTTCAAACAGAACAAAAGAACACTGAATGGTCTAAAATTAGGAAAGGTGTGTGCCAGGGTTGTATTCTTTCACATACTCATTCAATCTGTATCCTGGCAGATGGTCTGAGAAGCTGGAACATATGAGGATAAACGTGGCATCAGAATTGGAGGAGGACTCAGTAACAACCTGTGATATGCAGATGATATAACCTTGCTTGCTGAAAGCAAAGAGGACTTAAAATACTTGCTGATGAAGATCAGAAACCACAGCCTTCAATATGGCTTGCACTTCAATGTAAAGGGAAAAAAAGCCTCAACACTGGACCAAAAAACAACATCCATATAGATGGAAAAGAGATTGAAGTTGTCAAAGATTTTCTTTTGCTCAGATCAACCATCAGCCAACACTCAGGGAAGCAGCAGTCAAGAAATCAAATGATGTATTTGCATTAGGCAAATCAGCACAAGATGTCTTTAAAATACTAAAAGAGCAAAGATGTCAGTTTAAGGACTAAGGTGTGCCTGACCCAAGCTATGGTATTTTCAATAGCCTCATATGCATGGAGCTCTGGTAGCGTAGTGGTTACAAATCGGGCTGCAAACCGCAAGGTCATCAGTTCGAAACTACCAGCTGTTCCGCGGGAGAAAGATGAGGCTTTCTGCTCCTGTAAGGATTTATAGCCTCGGAAACCCAGTACAGGGTCGCTATGAGTCGGAATCGACTCCACGGCACATAACGACAACAACAACATATGCATGCAAAAGTTGGACAGTGAATAATGACCACAAAAGAATTTATGCATTTGAGTTATGGAGTTGGAGAAGAATATTGAAAGTACCATGGACTGCTAAAAGAACAAATAGATCTGTATTGGAAGAAGTACAGCCAGAATGCACCTTGGAAGCCAGGATTGCCAGACCTTATCTCTCATACTTCGGACGTATTGTCAGGAAGAACTGGTCACTGGAGAAGGATATAATGTTTGGTAAAGTGGAGGGTCAGAGAAAAAGAGGAAGACCCCCAACGAGATGGATTGGCACAGTGGCAGCAATGATGGGCACAGGTGTAGCAACAGTTGTGAGGTCGGCCCAGGATCAGGCAGTGTTTCACTCTATTATACATAGGCTCTCCATCAGTTGTAGTAACTCAGTGGCACCTAACAGCAGCAAATCTCATTGGAAATTTTGCTTTGTGCTTGTATCTTTATTTGGGTGTGCAGCACAAAGCAAAATTCCAGGTAAGCAAAGATAATTTTTATATATAATTCAGTCAATTTCCCCTTAACATCAGGCACATCTGTCAAAACATAGAAATTAACAGTAGTTCAGTGTTGTTATCTCAACTCTAGGCTGTATTTGGCTTCTGCCAGTAGTCTCACCAATATTGTGTCTATTTTAGAGTCCCATCCAGGATAATATCAGATTACATTTTTAAATTCATTAATGTTGGATTTTTTTAATTATTTAGGTTATAATAAAAAATGAACAGAAAAGAATTGCTGAATCAAATAAAAAAAAAACAACACTTTTGTCATATTCATTGTACTTTGTTCCAGCATGTCTTTCGTTACTTAATTATGTTCATTCCTTTTTAAATGTTTCATATTTGTTTTTGATATGTAAAAATTATAGAATATTTTATATTCCATCTGTGAGCTTCTTGGCTTATGGTTTCTCACCATGAGTACTTAGAAAAGACATCTCACTTGAGAATAGAGAAATATTTGCATATACTTTTATTTTTATTGCACTTTTGAAAAATATATAATTGCTATTTTAATTATAGATAAATTTTTAATTTTTTTTCAGTTGTCTTTGACCATGTATTGAATATTCTTGCATCACTTGTTTCAGATTGTATCTTTAATTAGTACAGTACCACATTCTTGTGTAAATTTTTTTTGTTTTTGAACTTTCTGTTTGTACTATTAGGGTTTTTCCCTTCCTTTTCTTTTAAGTGCAGTCATCTAACCTGTTCATTATCTCTAACCCAAAGATTTATTTTAATCATCCAGATTCTTTTTTAGACTAAAAGTTTTTTCTGAAAATTGATTTTTGACTTTTTTTTTGCAGTTACTCAATTTTACAGGTTAACTTAGAGATCATTGGCATAATTACAGTGTGAAGTCATCCCATTCATCAGGGACAGGGATTATCTTTTTTTTCATATCTCTTTATTCTTTAAAAGTAATTTCTATTCCAAATGTATAAAAGTTTTTTAATGTTTTGTTATATTATTTTTTGCTCTTAGGTTCTCTTTGGCAAAGTGAAGAAACTTCAGCCCTCTATGGATAAAAACAAAGTTGCTTTGGATCCTTCTCCTAATTTTGATTGTCATATGTCAAGAAATATACCTTCTCTGAAAGATACCATTGAACTACAAGCCTACAATTCAGCAGTATGTTAACATTTCGGTTCATGTGATACTTTAAAAGTCCCGTGTATGATAAATGTATGATAAAAGACTTGAAACAGACTTGACTCATAACCATGCTACCAGAGCTCTTTTTACTATTAAATGTTGTTGTTAAGTTCCGTCAAGGCGGTTCCAACCTATAATGATCCTCTATAGGATTTCCGAAGAGTGCTGGCTGAGTTTGAACCTCCAACCTTATGGTTCAAACTAACATAGCAGTCTAAATTTTCTGTTATAAGTTGCTAAAATACTTCTGTATGCATTGTTGTTAAGCGCTGTTGAGTCAGTTCCAACTCATAGCAACCCTACATATGGTTTCCAGTGAGTAACTGGTGAGCTCGAACCACTGAACTTGTGGTTCATACTGACTTTTCAGTCCAGTGCATTAACTCACAGCTCCACACCAGGACTCCTCTGTATACATAATAAAAGGTATTAAGCTGTTGTGATTTTCCTAGTAGACTTTTCCCACTAAATAAAATATAATGAATGGTTCATAGCATATATAAGACATTTATTTTTTAATAATAAAAATTTTAATTTTAAAATAGATTGCCTGCTTCTGCAGACATTATTAGCCTACCAAGGAAAAAGTATCTAGTGGTTTAGAAAGAAATCTTATATTTCTAAAAAAAAAATTAAGATTGACAACTTTCAGCCAAGGACTAGATAATTATATAGGGGTAGCTACAAGGAGTCCTGGTGTGGTGCTATGAGTTAATGTGCCAGACTGCAAAGCCATTTGAACTGCAAGGTCGGCATTTCAAGCTCACCAGCTGCTCCTTGGAAACCCTATACAGGGTCGCTATGGGTCAGAACCGACTTGATGGTACTTTACAATAACAACAACGACAGCCCTAGTAAGATATGCTCACTATGAATAATGGAAAGGTCAGTCATTCAAAATTAAACAGGCCACACGTACCTAAGGACAAAGGTGAGAAGGATTGGGAAATTGGGTGAAATCATAATCAGGACTACAGGGTGGAAACAGAATAATGGCTTGTTTGTTGGAGGGGGTTACAATCATTGAGATGAAACATAAAGTGTATTATTAGTTGAATGTAAAATTGATCATCTTGTCTGTAAACCTTCACTCATTTTGCAGTAAAGTTTTTTTAAAAAGTTAGGGTTGAAGATGGTAAGCAGAGGGGAGTATATGGAAGCAGATGAGTAGCTTCATGCAATTATATGAGCTTTTTTGTAAAATGGGAGTTCATTTATGTCTGATTTTAAAAAATAACCAGCATTAAAATGTTGTCCTTTTTCTCCCCTTCTTTATCTTTCAGGTGTACGTCTATGAATACAATTTTCGTTTAAAGCCAGTAGATAAACCTAGGCAGTGCCTTCCATATGCAATAGTAACAGTTAAATATATTGGACAGAAAATAGATAATGGACACCTTACCATCCCTTTGAGATTCCTCTCAACAGGAATCCCTAAGAGAACTGGTAAGAAATAAATTATTCTACTTTTTTAGAATTTGTGCTGATCCTAAATTTTCTGAATATTATTTTCTGTTATATTTTTTGTTTACTCACTAAACAAATAAGTTGTGTTTTCTACCTATTTTCTATGTATGTGTGTGTGTGTATAGTTGTTGTTAAGTGCCGTTGAGTCGGTTCCAACACATAGCGACCCTGTACAGGGTTTCCAAGGGTGTAAATCTTTACGGGAGCAGAAAGCCTCATCTTTCTCCCGCGGAGCGGCTGGTAGTTTCGAACCGCTGACCTTAAGGTTCGCAGCCCGATTCGTA
>NW_006408529.1:37249877-37279801 GCF_000296735.1 Chrysochloris asiatica | reverse complement strand
GAAACCCTGTACAGGGTCGCTATGGGTTGGAACCGACTCCACGGCACATAACAACAACAACATATATATATATATAAAGAATCCTGCTACAGGTATATTTGTGACTTTTGCTCAGTATTATGTATGTGTCATTATAACATGTTAATATATTATAAATGTTGGTTTTCTTACACACACACACATATATATAGATATATAATTTCATTGTGACTATACACTATTATGGTAATACTGGGATACTTTCAGTATTCATCCTATTCTAAAAAATCTCTTAAATATTCATTGTATGTTACTCTTGATGCATATGTTCAAGAGTTTTTCTATAGAGTATGTAAGTCAGGGGAGTTCTGTGTGGCATTGTGGGATAAGCACAGGACTGCTAACCACAAGGTTGGTGGTTCAAACCTACCAGTCACTCCTTGGAAACCCTATACAGGATCTCTATGAGTCGGAACCAACTCAGCAGCACTTAACTACAACAACATTATATACACCATAAATGTATAAGTTAACCAAAGATGTGAAGTGGCTTTCCAAACTGGTTGTATCATCTTACTTACCTACCAGCCATCTATGGGCATTCCTCCTCTGCATCCTTCCCAGAACATACTATACTTTAAAAATAAATTACTTCTGCTACTCTAATGAGAGTGAAATGCTATCTCATTGTGATTGTAATTTAAATTTCCTTAATTAATGGGATTGAGGATCTTTTCATCCTTGTCAACACATGGTAATATCAGACTTTTTCCTTTTTCAACTCTGATAGTTATGAGATACCATCACTTACGGTTTTTTACCTTCATGGTTCATATTATTCCTAGTTCTAGTACTACTGATGTTACAAAAATAAGGATTTGTTTTGTTTTTGTTTGTTTTCTTAAGGTTTTTATTGTGGATTGAGTGTAACTTTATAGGGCAGATCATCAGTTTTACATTCAACAAATCATACACCTTGTTTCATTACAATGATTATAATCTCCTCCATGTACCATCATTTAACAGTATTTCTCTGTATTCACTTCAGCCCTTTTTTAAAATAAAAAAAAAAAAAAACCTCTCAGGCATATATAATAAATTTACACCACCAAAGGGCACATTCTGCACGTCTGCCTGCTGGTTGCCATCTCGTAGTCCCTCTCTTCCCATTTATCTAGAGTCCTCAGCTGTTCCCTCCCTCCATGTCCCCATCTCTGCCTCCATATCTGGTATTGCTACTTCTCTGGGTAAGGTCTCACATTCCACTTGTGCTCTTCTCCCTTGATGATCCTAGGGGCCTTCTGTTTCTGAACTGTAAGATTAACCACTCCCCCATTTTTGCTACAAAACCTCTACCTTTACAACTTTTACATGGTAACAGACACTCACTATTGAATCATAAGAATCTTATCCCCATCTCTTTTAACCAGATCCATCTAGACAAGATGAAAACTATTCAGTGGGGACTCTTTCTTTCCCCACACACTCTTAAACTAAACTCCTCCTTGAAACCTTTTAAGCCAGTCACTTAGTGCCTTTATCGACCCCTTGTTTTAGGTAGCCAATGTCTAAATTGCCCATCCCTATCTACCCTATGTACAGAGTGAAAAGCATTGATACTTGATGTGAAGACTCCTTCCCTCTCTGTTGTTATTTAGTTACTACCTCCATGAGTATAGGTCAAGTTCATCAAATTGTAGCAATTTACCCTCATTTCCTTTATCAAAAATTGTTTTTTTCTTTTCTTTTTTTTTTCTCTTCCTCTAGTCGAGTTATGATTATCAAGTCATCAAGACTTGATCAAATGGGTACTATCTGCAAGTTTGGGTGTTCTTGTGCATCTCCCTCACTTCATATCAGCTGGATACTGCACTTTCAGCTCTAGCCCTCTGTGGCTATGTCCCTGTCCACAGGCTCAGGTGTCCCCAGGTCTCACCACACTTTGGAGCAACCAGCCCTTCCTCTTCTCGCTCTCATCTCCAAGTCAACGGGATTCTATGGAATGTGGTTGAACTTAGCCCATTTCTTCATTGCTGCCTTTCCCCCTCTTCCAGTCACAAGTAGACCAGTGTGGTCTCAGCAAGCTTACATGTCTGCTCATGTATTCCCTTTGAGTTTCAGTCTTAGTGGGTGGGGTGGGGGTGGGGGGGTCCTGAAAAATAAGTTTTTTTGTGCAACATCAGTAGTAGTAACCCCTGTTTCCTTTCAGATTTCACTAATTTTGCCTTCTCACTATTTTTCTTTGTCAATCTGAGTAAAAGTAGGTTGATTTTATTGCTTTTTTTTTTCCTAAATTTATTCTAGTTACTTTATTCTTTAAATATTTTTTTTCCTTCTTATTGCTTGAATTGAGATTTATTTTACCCTTCCTTTACTGATGTTTTGATGTTATTGCTTTGAGACCTTTCTTCTTTGTTAAAATCATTTACAGGTATAACTTTTCCTCTAAGCACTGCTATAATTGTGTTTCATAAGATTTCATATGTCGTGCTTTAATTTTCATTCATCTTAAACTACTTCTAATTTTTCTTTTTATAACTTCTTTAACCCATTGGTTATAATTATGAATTTCTTAATTTTCTTTCTGTTACTGATTTCAATTTTTATTTTATTGTGGTTGGAGAGCATGCTTTGTGGTATTTCTACTTTTTTTTTAATTCTTAGGTTTGTTTTATGGCCTAGGATATAATCTATTTCAGAGTCTTAGTGTGGCACTGTAGGATAAGCACTCTACCTCAGAGGTTGATTTGAAACGCAAGGTTGGCAGTTGAAACTCAACAGCCAATACTCAGAAACCCTATACAGGGTCACTATAAGTCAGATCTGACTTGAGAACACTTAACAACAACAGCATGATCTATTCCAGAGAATGTTCCATGTGCATTTTAGAAGAATATATATTCAGTTGTTGGGTAGAATATTCTATAAAAATCAGTTAAGAGTCTTGTTGGTTTGTAGTGTTGTTCTGTTCTGTTTCCTTAATGATTTCTTACCTGGTTGTTTTATCCATTATTAGAAGTAGGTATTGATGTTTCTACCCATTATTGTTGAATTGATCTTTGTCATTTCTGTATTTTTTGCTTTGCATAGTTATCCTATGTACTTTGAATGCCCTTTGCATTCTGTGTGACCATGTTAATCATTGTCATATTGTTCTGTCCTAGTTATTCAGTGTTGTCTCCTCACATGTCTACCGGTGTTCTATTTTTTTCATACTTACGTTTCTTGGGTGTTTTGTTGTTCTAGTGTGACTTTCATTTCTTCCATGATTTTTTTTCTTTCTCTTAATTTCTATTATGAGTTCAGCAAAAGCACTTTTTGTATGTGTTATATCGTTGTCTCTTCCAACATTGAGTCTTCTCTTTAAAGACGATATGCAATTTAAATTTCCTTGTATATTTAGCTTTTCCTGATTTTTTTTTCTGTTTGTCCTTTGTAATTATTATTTGTTGAGGAGGGCTTAATACCTGCTATCCTAATTTCCTACAGATATCACAGTAAAATACTACAAAGTAGGTATTTTGAATAAAAATATTTAAAGACCAGACATCTTATTTTCTCACAGTTCTGAAGAGTTGAAGTCAGAATCAGGGTGTAAGGCTTGTCAGTTCCTTCTGAAGGATCTGAGAAAGGAATTATTCATGTCTTTTCTCTAGGTTTTGGGTTTTCCCCACACTCCTTGGCTTTTCTAAGCTGCTTGTAGATATATCTGCTTCCATCTTAACATATCTGTCACTTTGTATCTGTGTCTGTCCGCATCTCTTTTAAGACACCACTCACAGGATTAGGCCAACACGCTCTGTCAGTTTCTTGTATTGTGGTGGCTTGTGAGTTGCTGTGACACTGGAAGCTGTGTCACCGGTATTTTAAATACCAGCAGGGTCACTCATGGTGGACAGGTTTCAGCAAGTTTCCAGACTAGGAAGGAGTGACAGACAACTTCTGAACGTTTAACCACTGAAAACCTATAAAAAAGCAGCAGAACTTTGTCAGATATAGTGCCTGAAGATGAGCCCCTCAAATAATGACTGGGGAAGAGTTGCCTCCGCAAAGTAGAGTTGACCAGGAGGACACAAATGGAGTAAAGCTTTCGGTCACAAAATGAGGAAAAACATCTGTAAATCTCCATTAATAATCAGAACGTGGGGTATACAAATTACAAATCTAGAAAAATCGGAAGTTGTTAAAAATGAAATGGAACACATAAAGGTTAATATCCTAGGTATAAGCTAAAATGGACTGGTATTGACCATTTTGAATATAACAATTTAATTGTTTAGTATGCCATTTATGACACATTTAAGAAGAATGACATCACATTCATCATATAAAAGAATATTTTAAGATCTTGTAGTACAGTGCTGTATGTGATAGGATAGTATCCATATGCCTACAAGGAAGACCAATTAATACTACTACTATTCAAATTGACACACCAAACCCTAAAGCCAGTGATGATGAAATTGAAGAATTCTGCCAACTTCTTCAGTCTGAAATTGATCAAACATAAAACAAAGATATATTGATAATTACTGGTGATTGGAATGTGAAGCCTAGAAACAAAGAGAATCAATAGTTGGAAAATGTGGTCTTGGTGAATGTAATGATGCTGTAGGTCACATTGTAGAATTTTGCAAGACCAGTGATCTATTAATTGCAATTTCCTTTATTAAACAACATAAAAGACAACTATATACATGGATCTCACTAGATAGAATACACATAAATCAGATTGACTACATCTGTTGAATGAGACCATGGAAAAGCTCCATATCAGACAAAACAAGACCAGGTGCACACAATGGAACAGACCATCGATTGCTCATATACAAGTTCAGGCTGAAGTTGAAGAAAATTAAAGCAAGTTCATGAGAGTCAAAATATGACCTTGACTACATCCCACCTGAATTTATAGACCATCTCAAAAACAGATTTGATGCATTATGCCTAATGACCAAAGACCAGAAGATGTCTGGGATGACATCAAGAACATCATACAGGAAGTGAGCAAAAGGTCATTAAGAAGATAATAAAGAAAGAAGATAGCAAGATGGATGTCAGAAAAGACTCTGAAACTTGATCTCCAGCATAAAACTGCTAAAGTGAAGTGAAGAAATGAGGAGGTGAAAGAGTTGAACCAGAAAATGTCAAAGGGCAGTTCAAGAAGACAATGCAAGTATTATAATGAAATGCGCAAAGCCCTAGAGTTCGAAAACCATAAAAGAAATATACTTAGCAGTTTTCAAGCTCAAAGAACTGAAGAAGAAATTGAAGTCTCGACTTGAAATATTGAAGGATTCTATGGAGTCCTGGGGTGGCGCTGTGGGTTATGCGCCAGACTGCAGTCGTTTGAACCAGAAGGTTGGTGGTTCAAGCTCACCAGTGGCTCCTCGGAAACCCTGTGCAGGGTTGCTATGGGTCGGAACGGACTCGATGGCACTTAACAACAACAATAAGCAAAATATTGAATGATGCAGAAAGCATCAAAAGAATCTGTACCAAAAATAAATGCTCAGTCATTTTAAGAGGTAGCATATGATCAAGAGCCAGTGGTACCAAACACAAAAGTCCAAGGTGCATTGAAGACATTGGCAAGAAACAAGGCTCTGGAAATTGATGGAATACAAATTGAAATCTTTTAGCAAATTGATGTAGCACTGGAGGTGTTCACTCACCTATGTCAAGAAATTCGAAAGACAGCTACCTGGGCAACAGATTGGAAGAGATCCACATTTGTGTCCATTCCAAATAGAGGTGATCCAGTAACATATGGAAATCATCAGGTAATGCCACTGATACCATATGCAAGTAAAATTTTGCTAAAGATAATTCAAAAACGGCTGCAATAGTATATTGACAGGGAACTGCCAGAGGTTCACTTTGCATTCAGAAAAAGGACATGAAATGAGGATACATCTTGGCTGAAAGCAGAGAATACCAGAAAGATCCTTACCTGTGCTTTATTGACTATGCAAAGACTTTTGCCTGTGTGGATCATGACAATATGTGGATAACAGTGCAAAGAATAGATATTCCAGAACACTTCATTGTGCTCATGAGGAACATGTAGATAGACCAAAAGGAAGTCATTTGAACAGAATAAGGGGACACTAAATGGTTTAATCACCAAAGATGTGTACCAGGGTTGTATTGTTTCACCATACTTATTCAATCTGTTTGCTGAGCAAATAAGGTGCACCTGTTCCAAGCCATGGTATTTTCAGTAGTCTCATATGCATGTGAAAATTGGACAATGAATAAGGAAGACTGTAGAAGAATTGATGCATTTGAATTATGGTGTTGGAGAAGAATATTGAAAGTACCATGGGCTTCCAGAAGAACAAACAAATCTGTGTTGGAAGAAGTACAGCCAGAAGGTACAGCCAGAATGCTTCTTAGGAGCTATGATGGCGAGACTACATCTCTCATACTTCAGATATGTTACCAGGAGGGCCCAGTCCCTAGAGAAGGACTTCATGCTAGGTAAAGTGGAGGGCCAGTGAAAAAGTAGACCCACAACAAGATGAATTGGCTCAGTGGCAGTAGCAGTGGACTCAGATGCAACAATTGTAAGGATGGCACAGGACCAGAGTGTTTCTTTCTGTTGTGCGTGGGTTGCTGTGAGTTGGAACTGACTCGATGGCACCTAACAACAATGATGGAAACTCTGTTTTATGATGCAGTTAATTTATTTTTTATTTTTGCCTAAGATTCCTTCAACTCTTCTGTTTGTTTGCCTTCTGTTTCACCCAAGTTAATACATGTCTAGCCTGTAGTTTTATTTAACCTGTCTTCTCTGCCCACTTGGGTAGCCATCAAAGAATGTTTGTTTTAGTGTAGAAACATTTTCTTGCCTTAATGGTCTCATACAATATATGTGCATTTATGATTGACTTATTTTATTCAACGTAATAGATGTTTCAGAATACTTGGTTCATTGATACTATAAGGTACTTCACAGATTTCATCATTTTTTAACATGTGTAGTATTCCATTGTATACATGCATCAAAGTTCATTTAACCATTCTTCTTTTGATGGGATATAGGTTGTTTACATCTCTTTGCTATATAAATAGTATTGCTAAGAGCATGGGTGTACATAAATCTGTTCATTCCATGGCTCTTACTTCTCTAGGACATATACCATATATGGGAAATGCTGGATCATAGTATTTCCATTTACAACTTTTTAAGGAAGCATCATACCATTATCCACAGTGGTTGTACCATTTATAGTCCCACCAGCACTGTATAAGGGTTCCAGTCTCTTCACACCCTAGCTAACATTTGTCACTTTGTTTTTGTTTTGTTTTGTTTTGTTTTGTTCAATTTTTATTATTAATGCTTAGATGAAATAGCTCATTGCTGTTTTGAATTATATCATTCTAGTAACTAATGATAGTGAGCATGTCTATATGTACTTGTTGGACACTGAAATGTCTTCTTTGGTGACATAGCTATACCCTCTGCCCATTTTTATTTGGATTATTTATTTTTGTTCTTGAGGTCTTGAAGTTTTCTATACATTTTAGAGATTAATCCCTTGTCTGATATGTTATTGGCAAAAAATATATATATATTCCCAGTTTGTAGGTCTTCTATTAACTCTTTTGGTGAAATCTTTTAATACACATAAAGTGTCAATTTTTTAGTAGGTCCCAGTTACCTAGTTTATCTTCTGCTGTTTGTGTGTTTTCAGTTGTTTGACAGTATATTGATGCCATATATTGTTGTTACTAAGTGCCATCAAGTTGGTTTTGACTCCTAGCAACACAGTGTAGGGTTACCAAGGAGCAATTGGTAAGCTTGAATTGCTGGCGTTGAGGTTCAAACTGACCTTGCAGTCCTATGCTTTAGCCTAAAGCACTACACCATGACTCTTATGCCATATATTAAGGCCCAAAAATGTTTTTTTCCATTGATTGTCTTTATAATTTACATTTTACATTTAGGTCTTTGATACACCTTGAGTTCCTTTTTGTGTATGGTATGAGCTTTGGGTCCTATTTTCATTCTTCAGCAAATGGATATACAGTTTCATTCTTCAGCAAATGGATATACAGTTTGGGGATACATAGTTTTTCCAGCATCATTTGTTAAAGAGAGTATCACTTCCTCATTTAAGATGTTTCTTTCTTTTGTCAAAGATCAGCTCTTTGGATCAGTTCAGTAGATGGGTTCGAGTCTTAGTTTTCGTTTCTGTTCCATTTGTCTGTGTGTTTGTTATTATACTGTACCAGCATGTTTTAATTACTGTGTCTGTGTAGTAAGTTTTGAAATCAGAAAATGTGAGAGTCCTTCAACTTTGTTCTTTTTTAATGCTTATCCAAGGTCTCTTTCCTTTCCATATAAAGTTGATTAGTTTTTCTGCAAGTTGGAGATTCGTTTTTCTATCTCCATTAAAAATGAGGTTTAAATCTGGATTGTAATTGCTTTATATCTGTAGATCATTTTGAGTAATATTGACATTTTTACAATGTTAAGTCTCCCTATCCATGAGCATGGTATATTCTTCCATTTATGTCTCTTTCTTGGGCTGAGCTTTCTTGAGAATCAAAATCAGAGAAACATATATATGTATCCATATAAAGAGAAGTTAATTATCTTGGAGATAGCTTACAATTGTAGAGTCCCAGGTCCTCAGCAGAATAGAGAAAGTTGTTTCCGAATGTCCATTATATTGGGAGTAGGCTATACACCCAAGGAAGCATCTCTTCAGTTGATTGTCTGCTCATAGTCATTCATCATAGAGTTTATCACCATGAGAATAAGCACATCTTAACTGCTAAAACTTTGGGAATCCTGACTTACTCAAGTTGACACAGAACTCTATTACAATCTCTTTTGGTTTCTTGTAGTAGTGTTTTCTGGTTTTCTTTGTATAGGTCTTTTGTGTCTCTGGTTAGATTTATTCCTAAGTAATTCATCTTTTTCTAGGGCGGGGGGGGGTGACTTTCGTTAATGGTATTATTTTCCTAGTTTTCTTTTCAGAGTTCTCGTCAGTTTAAAGACATCTAACTGCTTTTTGCATGTTGGTCTTATACCTTGTCACATTAGTGAATCTTTCCATTAGTTTCAGTAATAATTCTTGTTTGCCAATTTGGATACCTTTAAATGTCCTCTTTGCCTTATTTATCTGGCTGAGACTTCCAGAAATATATTGAATAGGAATAGTGATAAAGAGCATCCTTGTTTGGTTCCCATTCATAAGGGGAATGGTTTCAGTTTCTCTCCATTGAGATAAATGTTGACCATTGGTTTTGTGTAGTCATTGTTCTTTTTATGTGCTATAGAGTTGGTTGCCAAAGCTGTAAATCTTAGTGGAAACAGAAAGTCTCATCTTTATCCTGCAGAGTAGCTGGTGAACTTGACCTCGTAACCTTGTGGTATGCAGTCCAGTGTTGATCCTACAGAGCCACCACACTCCCATGTATACTCCCTTCTAGTCTTATTTTGAGGATTTTTATCAGGAATGAGTGTTGGATTTTGTCATACCTTTTCTACATCATTCAATGCAGTTCTTTTCCTTTATTTTTTTGTGTGGTAAAGTATGTTTATTGTTTTCCTAATCTTGAAACATCCTTGCGTACCTAGTGTGCATCCCTCTTGGTCATGAGGTATTATTTTTGATATGTTGTTAGATTCTATTGGCTAGAATTTTGTTGAGAATTTTCGTATCTATGTTTGTCAGGAATATTGTTTTGTGTTTTCTTTTTTAGTAATGTCTTTATATAGAGTACTCTTGGTGTGGTGCTGTAGGATCAACACTGGACTGCAAACCACAAGGCAGGCAATTCAAACCCTCCAGCTGTTCTTCAGAAACCTCATACAGTGTCACTATGAGTTAGAACTAACTCGATGGCACTTAAAAACAATATGAGTCAAAATCTCTGAATGTTTGGTAGAATTCTTTTGTTGGAAGTTTTTAATGACCTGATCAATATCTTATTATAGGTTTGTTCAAATTTTCTACCTCAGTCTGTGTTACTTTAAGTAGATGGTGCATTTCTAGAAATTTGTTAATTTAACTATTAACCATCTGCAAAGGAAAACCCTGTTTCCCTAAACAAGGTCACATTCCCAAACACAGGGCGATTAGGACCTCAGCATATGTTTTTGGGAAATACAATTCAGTCCTTAACAGCAGCTTAATAATAGTAGGAATAAGGGTTTGCTTTACTAAAAGTTATCTTGTAATGCTTATCTCCACTTAATCTTGATGTATTCAAGAGATTAACATAGCCTTCAAAGCTTCACAGCCTTCCTGGGCTTAATCCTTCGATCTGTCCCAACCACTTTACTTTTCTTTCATACCCTCTGTTACCTAGGTTTACACTGGAGACAGTAGACAAGAACCTTTTTCACTTCTGGCCCATTCCAAATCTTACAGCTATTCCTTTAATCAAGTATGATTGATGAATTTAGGGGAGTACTTATATTATGCCCATAGTCAAAGTTACATATATTGACTGTCAGCATATTATACTCTCCCTCTAGAGTACTCTAGACTTGTGCTAGCCAATACAATAACAACTAGTCATATCTATTTAAATTAAAATTAATTTAAGTGAAATGAAATTTTAATTTCTGAGTCACACCAGTACATTTCAAGTGCTCACTAGCCACATATGGTTAATGACTACCATATTGGACAGTGTAATGGTACACATTTTGGGGTTTTTTAAGTTTTCATTGTGAATTGAGTGATAATATACATGGGAGAACATGAATTTTACACTCGTCATTTCATTGCAGTGATTACAGTCTCCTCCATGCATCATCATTCAATAGTATTTTTGCTTCAGTTACCTCTGGGGATTTTTTGGTGGGGGGCATGCACACAGAAACACTCAGGAATATATAATCACTTAATCAAAGGGCACATCTACAAGCCTGCTTCCTGTCCACCAGCACCCAGTCCCTCTCTTTCCATGAGTCTAGAGTATTCAGCGGCTCCCTCTCTCTATGTCCTCCTCTCTGCCTCCGTATCTGGTATCGCTGCTTCTCTGGATAGGGTCCCCCATTCCATTCATGCTCTTTTCCCTTGATGGTACAAGGGTTCTCTGTTCCTGGACTGTAAGATTAACTACTCCCCCCTTTTTGTTACAAAAACTTCTACCTTTACAATTGTAACAGTTGCAATTAGTTATGGTAACAGTTACTCATTATTGAGTCATAAGAATCATTTCCCCATCTCTTTTCACCAGACCCATCTGCTGCTGCTGTTATGTGCCGTGGAGTCAGTTCCGACTCATAGCGACCCTGTACAGGGTTTCCAAGGCTATAAATCTTTACGGGAGCAGAACACCTCATCTTTCTCCCGGGGAACAGCTGGTAGTTTTGAACTGCTGACCTTGTGGTTCGCAGCCCAATTCGTAACCACTACACTACCAGAGCTCCTTAGACCCATCTAGACATGATGAAAACTATTTTGGGGGGGGGGGGGTAAATACATTTTTATTATCTCACATTATGATCCTGATAACTATTTGGGAGTGTACTTGATTATCATTTGATTTTGTTATACATTTCTTATTTTATATAAGATGTTGGGGTTTTTTTTCTGTTTTTTATTTAATTGGTGGAAATGCCAACAATGGGAAGTAAAAATGCTTTTATTCTGTTTAAAAACTTTAATTTTTAAGGTAACTCTTATGGAGAGCATGTTAATAGGAAAAAGAACAAGGGAGACCATTTTGCTCAATCTGTTTGTTGTTGTGTGCCATCAAGTTGGTTATGACTCATAGCAACCTTATATATGGTTTCCAAGGGCAGCTGCTGGTGGGTTTGAATTGCTGAGCTTGTGGTTAACAGTCCAGTGCTTATCCTACAGCACAACACTGGGACTCATTATGTAAATGCTGTTATTAAATACCTGAATATAGAAAGTTAATATAGGAAATACCTAGTCTATGACAACATAGTTTTATTCATGTTTAATTTTTTCTTATTTGCTTATTTTTATTCATTATTTATCATCTCAAATTCTTTAATTACAAATACTGATTTTAGTAAGGTCTCTAGGGCAGAACTTCATGCTGTTGCACTTAATACTTAATTGATATTCTGCTTACCCATCTTACTCATCTCTCCTATTTTTCTGCTGAGAACACATTTTAATCATGATTATATTACTTGATGAACTGTCAATTAAAATCAGTCATGACAGTTTACTTGTAGTAATATAGATTTTGTAGAAGCAGTTTTGTTTTCCTATTTTTCTTACTTTCTCTTATTTCCACAGAAAGAACATGTTCACTGAATAACTGTACAGTGGCCAAGAGAATCGGAAAAGGAAAAGATGCTACTGTCATCTTTGAGCATTTCAGGAAACCTGTGGATGGATTTGCTCAGGAAAACTGTTCATGCAATACACCTGATTCAGAGATAAAACCTTCTAACTCACATCATTCTAATTCCTATGAAAATGGGCAAAATGGAAACATTTCTATACTTAAAACACATAGTGGACAGACAGAGTACAATTTAGCAAAAAGTGGTGATGCTTCTCAAGTACCTGCACATGATTCAAGTCTTTTATTTATGCCCAGTGATACTACAGAAAATGTTAGTGGTGACCTCTTGTTAAATTGGACAGATCTTAAAAATATTTTAAGTGGCTTTTTCCCCCTTCACAACAATATTGGCTCAAGCACAGTTACTACTTCAAAACTCATAAAAGACCCAAGACTAACGAGAAGAGAAGAAAGCATAGAAAAACAGAATAATAAAACAAGTTTAAATGAGATAATGGCATTTGAGAAGAGTTTAGATACTGGTAATTCAGAAATAAACTTGTCATCTATGTCAGCTAGTTCTGTGTCCTCATCTGAAATCAACGCTGATAATCATACTGTTTTTACTGATTGTTTGGATGCCCCTTGTTATGAAATTCCTTTTGATGATTCACAATCTCAGATTCATAACAAGTACTATAAGGATTATGATTATGCACCTCAAAATAAAATTACTGTGGCAGGACACTGTAAGGAACAAGACACTTTTCCCTTCCCAATTTCTTTGTCAAACGTAGTTTCCGAAGTTAAGCACCAAAAACACAGTGAGGAAAACATCCAGAGATCTCAACAGAGCATTAACATCAGCCCACTTTTAATTAACCAAAATAACAAGCAATATAACTTCTATGAACCAATGGATGCTTGTACAAAAGACTTCAGAAGTCACATCTTTCAGGAATCACAGTCTTCTAATTTAAAAACGATGTGTCAAACTGATCACCAAATGTCTACAATTTCTCCTTTACAAGAGATAGGAAACATTGATACATGTATTCAAAATATTGATATGAGGAACCATAAAACTGAACCCGAAGACAATTCTAAACATGGAGAAAAGCATAATTTGTGGAAGGAAATTGGTCATTATTTTACTAATGAAACAAAAGCCAGTCCAATAAATAATTACATTTCATTGCACCAAGAATGTAACGAGGGTGGTTCTTCAGGGGAGAACTGTGGTCGAATATTAATTACTCAAGAGTTAGAAATAGCAATATCTTCTACATCTACTACAAAGAGTTTATGTGAACTAGACGATCTAGCCGTGGAATTACAAAACAGTCTTTCTACAAGTGTAGAGAGCCTTTTGCAAAATCATCCTCAGAACACTTCAGAGTATGAAAATAATAACATTCATACAAGTTTTGTCGTTTCTCAGAAACAAATAGAACTTAAAAGGGATAAAGATCAAAATTGTGTTAGCATTATAACTGATGCTCTCCAGGAAGCAAAAGACATTTCCCCGTCCAGTGAACTACTAATTGATAGAGTTCTTTCATCTCATGGCATTGAAACAATTCACAGTGATTTCAATTATAATATAACTAAAGAACATGTATGGGTCCGTAAGGAAAATGAAAATGAGCTGGTGTCATTAGAGGACAATCATAAAGATTCCAAAGGTAGTCCTCATATTGAAGATAAAGGTCAAGATAACCCTCTTTTCTGTGATAACATACAACAGCTGAACAATGCTACACCCCTGAATATTTATTTAAAAGAACAAGAAAATAAAAATAAAGCTAATGAGGAAGCTATTGCTTCATCTACAGAGGACAACATAGAGAACATATGTGGAGATGGGCAGCAGATTTTTCATACAAACAAAACTTTTACCAATGAAGATGAAAGGAGGGAGAATGAAAATTGCAACAATGTAGAAATTATAATTTCTGAACAATTGTCTACTACATTTAACATGACCTCAAATGCTGAAGTACAAATAGCTAGTGCTACTATACCTGAATTCACAAATCATGAAGCGCACCAAGGATACCTGTTTAAAGAAGCTTGTTCACCTGAGAGTCCAGATTTTGGTTTGTTAGTAAAACCTAGACTGTTGGGTTGTGAAATTGATAAGGATAAAAATATATTACAAGACTCATTTCATGAATTCATAATAAATGAGAACTTGGCTATTCAAAGTTTAGAATTGGAAAATGAGATTGAAATAGAAACAGAAGAGTATGATGATGCTTTTTTGTGTCAACAAAATACACATTGCCATGGAAATGTGCTTAGTGAAGAACTCTTTGAGGCTTTGACGTCTCGTATCGATTGGGAAGCTCTATTTGGAAGCAGTAACAGGGAGGCAGAGACATTGAAAAACACCACAAAAAGGGAGAATACAGGTCAGCATTACTCTGAGAAAAATGACTGTTTTTATTCTTCCACACAAAACACCAAAGCAGAGCATCTCAACCCAGTTTTACTTCCAGATCTACAGATTAGAATTACTAATACATTTAGGCCAGAATTCAGTCACACTGCTGACTCCCATGCATTGAAAGACAATATTTACAAAGGCATAATTGAATCCACAGAACCAGAAATAAATGAAGAAGAAAAGGTACCAGGATTAAGAATTTATTGCCAGTCTTTTGGTGAAATTTTTGATTACCCTTGTGAGGATAAATTTGATACCATAACACAAGAATCGGGGCTTGTTAGTGAATCTGAAACTTCCCCTTCTTTTCAATTAAGTCAGAATATACACATGAATCACGTGTCTGAAAACCAGAACGGTGTATCTTTGTTTTTTGAATCTTCAAGGGTTGAAACAGTAAATAATGGAAACAGCGGTTCCTTTTCAGAATTAAAAATGGACTGTAATGGTACCAGAAGTAAAACACACATGCAGCCAAGAATTAGTAAAAGAATGCTACAGACGTCTCTTAGGGACCAAGACATATCACATAAAGCTTTAAGAAGTCATGAAATGTATGGGAAAAAGAGGAGATTAACTAGTCCAGATTCATATGAATATTTTTCTTCATTATCCCAAGGACGAATTAAAACATTTTCACGGTCAGAAAAGGACATCAGGAATGTCCTCAATGTTTTAAACAGTGAAGCATCTTTATGCAAAAGCAAACGTCTTTCCAGAAAACTTGACAGAGCTGTTCTTCACTTAAAAAAAGCTCATAGAAGAGTTCACACATCCTTGCAAATAATAGCTAAAGTGGGAGTAAAAAAAAAAGGCCCCTTACCAAAATCATATGCAATAATGTGCAATAATTTCTGGGAAAGTTGTGACCTTGAAGGTTATAGTTCTGTTTATGAAAGAAAATATTCCACTAAGCATTTTTTTCCAAAAAGAAAAGATGACAAAGGTGAGAAAAGAGCTTTAGAATTTCATGTTAATAAATCATTAACTCATGTGTCAAAGCCTAAGTCCTATAAAAGAAATGGAGAGAGAATCACAGAACACCTTTCTAAAAAAAAGGTTTCCAGCACTGTTTCTAGGTATCATACCACTATTCACATGAAAGAATTTTGTGGTCAAGAACAACATCCTGAATCACAGTTGTGCCTATCCTCCACATCCCAAAATACAAGTCTATCAGCTTATAATAGCAACATGAAGTTATCAGGATCATCAGAACTTCAGCCTTTTTCTGGAAAAACTGGATGCCTGTTTTCACCAGACCACCTAAATGAGAAGTTACCTAAAAAGGAAATTCAAATTGATGAAAACCTTTTATCTAACGTATGTAAGTATGAAAAACTTGAGAACCATTCAACACAGAATATAACAAAAGAAAGAAATTTTATGGCTAGTGAACTAACAAATAAAAGTAGCTCAGTATCTTTAAGTTGCATAAAAGAAAGTGTAAGTGTTAACAGTGACAGAAACTGTAATGAAACTCATGTAGCTCACACAGAGGTGGAAACTGATGTACTTATTTCAGTCTCAGAATCAGATGCAAATCACTTATTAAATGTTGATCTCTACAAGCCAATTACCAGTTCATCTGATTGTAAAAGAAACCTTGAGGTAAATTTTCCTCTAGAAAAATGTATGGCTCCTCTTAAGAGCTCTAAACAGAACATTTTCATAAGAAACTTACTTGCAGATTCATTAAACCCAACGCTGATAGCAACCAAAAAGTGTAACAGTATTCCTCGGTTGTTTTCATCTGCTCTAGTGACAAACAGTGAGGGGAAATCTTCTAAATCATATTTAGATAAACAGACATTTTTTGCAACATCCACTACTGTATCACATTATCAGCAGGAATGTGGTGAAAATGAGATTCTAAAGACAGAGCAATGCTCGTCAAATAACTGTTTCCAAATAGATGGGAATGACACAGATGTTACTGAGAACTCCAACTTAGATCTAACATCAGTAATGGAAGGAAATAAAAATGATGGGGAAAATACAATGAAGAGCCTATTTTCCAATGATGGTTTTCTTCTCCTAACAGATAATATAAAGCATTCTTCTTCACAACAATGTATTGCAAAGAAAAACATTCAGGATAGAAAAATGTGGAAAGTTAAACAAGCAGAAAAAACAAAAGATTTCATTGGAGATGTATGCTACAAAAAACACATGACTGAAGAATCATCTCTTAAGACTGAGGACAAAAACCAAAGGAAGAACTTAGAACAAGAAGAATCCTGCTTAAGTGATACAGCAATTAAAAATAACATGAGTGAGTCTCATCTAAGCATTAAAAATACCCCCTCTTCTAAGGCATTGTCTGTGAATAACATAGTTCCTCATCTATTTAACAAAAGAAAGAGAGACTTGAAAGTTAAAGTCAACAATGAGTCTCAGTCTGATTCAACAGTGCATTCAAAAAGAACCTATAATTTCAAACCAGGTATTATAGGAATTAATCACATGCCTATTTTGCATGCCCACTCCGAAACCTCTGAAGTCACTACTCATCAGAAGAAGCCTATATCATACATGAATGAATTGAAAGAAAATCATTACCCTGCTAATTATACTGGTCTCGTAGCTAAGCTATCTCAAATTTTGCAGAGGGCAGATGAAGCATCGTCTTTGCAGATTCTACAGGAAGAAACTAAGGTTTGTGAAAATATTCTCCCTTCGCTTATTGAAGCTTTTGAAAGAAACCAAGGATGTTCACTTGAGCAAATCTTGATTTCACGAGAACTGTTGATACAACAAAACCTGTGGAATAATTGTAGAAACAAATTAAAGCCATGTGCTATTGACTCTTTGGTAGAACTCCAAATGATGATGGAAACTGTTCAATTCATTGAAAACAAAAAAAGACTCTTAAGAGATGAACCAACATTTCGAAGCTTGCTTTGGTATGATGAGACACTGTACAGTGAGCTGCTTGGTGGACCGCGTGGTTATCAACAACAATCCAATTTTTATCCTGCTTTTCAAGGGAGATTAAAATATAATGCCTTCTGTGAGTTGCAGAAATACCATGATCAGTTGATTGAATTGTTTGAAGAAACAAAAAGGGAAGGAAATTCATACTATGCATTCTTAAAATACAAACGACAGATCAAAGAGTGTGAAGCAATAATGAAACATTGTTCTGATTGTTTTGACTTCACACTTTCAGTCCCATTTACCTGTGGTGTTAACTTTGGCGATAGTTTAGGAGACCTAGAAACCTTAAGAAAAAGTACTTTAGAGTTGATCAGTGTGTACAGGAACTCTCCTAAAGTTCATTTGTATCCAGGAAAACAAGACCACCTATGGATTATCATAGAAATTATCTCCTCAAAAGTTAATTTTATCAAAAGCAGTGAGGAACTGAGTATTAAAATGTCCCTTTATGGCCTGGAACATATATTTTTTGACACTGCTAAGAGTATTGTTTGGGAAGAGAGAAGACAGTCTCTAAAAAAATACTCAAGAAAAAAATATAAAGAAATGCTACTGAATATTAATCAAGAGGCTTTTTCTGAATTGCAGAAGATATATGATACTTTGTCTAAAGATTTAAGCAGTGAACAAATTTACAGTATTGGACCTGATGAGGATACCATGATTTCATGCAAAACATCAGATAATCTAATGAATAATGCAACAATTAGTATAGAAAACTATAGGTTTAAGAGTACTTTGCTTTCACACCCAGATATTTGTTGTATTAGTGAAATACTGGATCAAGCTGAATTTGCAGACTTTAAAAAATTACAGGAACTCACTTTGAGATGTACTAGTCACTTAGAAATTTTAAAAAAGTACTTTCAAATGTTGCAAGAAGATAACATAGATAATATTTTTATCACAGAAGAAAATGCTTTGGACATGATGAATACCCACAACCATGGGGCTGTAATTTTAAAACCTGAAGCTATTGAAATATATATTGAAATAGTTATGGTTTTGGAAACAATGCATTTTCTGAAAAACTCAATGGCAATAAAACAAGACAAGCCAAGGTTTCGAGGTATGCTTTGGTTTGATTCATCACTTCTTCCTGAGCTGGTTAATTGTCAAGAAAAAATGGCTAATTTTTCATTTCTTAAAGATAATTCAACAGATTGTCTCTGGAAAGTGATAGATACTGCTATTTCTGAACTTAAGAAAGATTTAGATATTATCTACAAATACGATGAAGCTGTTAACTGTTCATATGCTCTTCATTTGCTCTCAAGAGAACTTGAAGAAGTTTCAGAAATAAAAAAACTTCTAAAGAATTGTAAGTGTTCCATCTCCACATATATTAACTTTGTACCATGTATAGCATCCATAAATTATGGAAGCACACTGACAGAGTTAGAATACAACTACAGTCAGTTTTCTACACTGCTCAAAAATATAATGGCTTCTCCTCGGAAAGACTTAGGAAAAATGGCCCATATTATGAAAGTCATGAAAACTATTGAACATATGAAGATTATTTGTACTAAAAATGCTAAATTAGCCATTTCCTTTATCCTGTGCCAAATGCTGTGTAACAAAAAGAAAGCTTCCCAGTTGAAGAAAAAAGGAAATATGAATATTCATATTCCAAAACATGGAAAGAGCAAAAACAAACCCAACACTTGTATGAATGTGCCCTCAATTCCAGAGTGCATATTCAAAAACATTTCAAATTCCCCTAAAAAACGACCTGTTGTAGACATATATGAAGACTCTCAGGAACAAAAGAAAAACACTATTCTTACCAGTTTTAAAAAGCAAAAGGTAAGAATGTTTTAAACAAAACCTACATAAGTATTCTTTTTGAGAACAAGTCTACTTTATAAGCAAACTATATTAAAGAATTGTAAAAACTGAGAATGCTTTGAATTTTGCCTTGAAAAATATATTTACAATTTAAAATACTGGATTAAACAGTTTATGTTATCTTTAAAATGATGTCAATGTTGACTTTCAATTCATGATTCTGTGTTTGGAAAGAATATCTTGCAAATGTCTGGTTTTTAAAGTTACAGTTTAAAATGAGCTATTTAATTTAGAAAACATTGCATGAAAGTATATGAATTTTAACAGCTTCTTAAGGGAAAGTGTGGTTATGAATGGGGTTAAGTGAATGGCCAAGTATTTATTGAGTAGCTTCTGTACAGCAAGTTTATGCCCACGTAGAGAATATTAAGAGCTGTCCAGTGTAGTCCTGTTCTTCACTGTTAGCTAGTGGGACAAATAACACAAATATTTTTAAATTGATGATTATCAAAGAATTCAAGGAACTTCTATCTAAATACACTTTATCAAATTTTATATCACATTTATTGACAATGTTCTAAGGGTTACATAAATAACCATTCATTATAAAAGCTTTCTGTTGTTGTTGTTGTTAAGTGCTGTCAAGTCAGTTCCGACCCATAGCAACCCTGTATAGGGTTTCCAAGGAGCAGCTGGGTGAGCTTGAATTACCATCCTTGTAGTTCAAATGACTTTGCAGTCTGGCACATTAACCCACAATGCCACACAAGGACTCCGTGTAGTGCTATCTAAATGTAAGGGAACTGAGAAACAAAAAGGTTAAAGTTTTCAAGGTCACAGAGTTAGTAAATAGGAGAACCAGAATCTATAACCAGATAGTGTAGCTCCAAAGCCTGTGCTTTCATTTGCCCTTACCCTCTTCCCAGTAACTTTTTGAGACTTTTCCAGCTCAGAAATTCTCAAAAAGAAGAAATTAAAATCTTCAAATGAAAAGCAGGATTCCTTCTTTGCCTGCTTGTGCTTTCTAAGTCTAATTATATTGGTTATATTAGTTCTAGAGACCAGAAAATAAATCATTTATTGAACTGGGTTTACTGGGAAATGCTTAACAACAAACACATATAAACATACTTCCAAAACACAAGAGCATAAGTTGTGTATGCCTTATCAGGAGTCAAGTGAGGTTTATAGGTATTATGAATGAAAGAAAAAATGAAAGCTTAGACAATTAGGAAGATTTAGTTCTTGGAACACAGACTTTTCCCTTAAATGATCAGAAAGTATCAAGATGAAGGTAAAAATGAAAAAGACATTTCAATTTTGGAAAATAATGTGTAATGAAAAGCATAACGAATGCTTATTGACATTTGAAAGATGAATGTAAGTCAGGAACAAAATTCTAATACATAGGACAAATGTAAGCTAACGATGAAAAATTAAGTGTTGAGTTCTGACTCATGTTGTTATTAGGTGCCATCAAGTTGTACCGACTCATAGCTACCCTATGCACAACAGAACGAAACTGCCTGGTCCTAGGCTAACCTCACAATTGTTGCCACGCTTGAGCCCATTGATGCTGCTACTTTGCCAATCCATCTCTCTGGTGGTCTTCCTCTTTTTCTCTTACCAAATAATGATATCCTTCTCCAGCAACTGGTTCCTCCTGACAATATGTCCAAATACGAGAGAGCACTCTGGCTGTACTTCTTCCAACATAGATCTGTTGGTTCTTTTGGCAGCCCATGGCACTTTCAATATTCTCCTCCAACACCATAACTCAAAATCGTCAATTCTTCTAAGGTCTTCCTTATTCATTGTCCAGCTTTCACATGCGTATGGGGTTATTGAAAATACCATGGCTTGGGTCAGGCACACCTTAGTCCTCAAGCTAACATCTTTGCTCTTCAACACTTTAAAAAGGTCTTGTGCAGCATATTTGCCTAATGCAATACGTCGTTTGATTACTTGACTGCTGCTTTCATAGCAACCCTATATAGGGTTCCAAGGCTGTAAATCTTTGTGAGAGCAGAAAGCCTCATCTTTATCCCATGGAGCAGCTGGTGAATTCCAGCTGCTGACCGTGTGGCTAGCAGCCCAACATGTAACCCACTATACTGCCACTGTTCTTTCTTTTGTAGAATAAGAAAGGAACATTTGTATTTGACAGAAACTACTTAAAGAGTTAATAGTACTTACTGGTTTACTAAGAAAGGCATAGAAGAGAGACCGTCATAAATGTGCTTCAAAATTGGCTTTAAGGTATGAGGAGACGAATAATGTTGCACATTTTCTTCAAAAAATAAAAAATATGGGAATTCTAGCAGAGCCACTAGTTTTAGGGGAGGAAAACATTAAGTTTAGCTTTAGATAGTGCCACAACAATTGTGAATTAAGATATTAAAATAATAAAGCTTTATATTATTGCCACTTAAATTATTGCCAATTAAAATTTTATTTGTGTCTTTTAAACATAGGTTGATATGAAAGATGTCACAAAAATCAATAAAGAGAAGGCAACATTCAAGCCTCCAAGGTAGGAATTGCTATCAGTCTCACCTTAAGAAAAACTAAGCAAAAATGAGCAAATATTAAAGGATACGAATAAAACAATGATTATTTTAACAGTTAAAATACATGTAACTGTATGTTCTAACAGTTATTTAAAAATGAGGACAAGTATCGGCTAAATATAGAGAATAAGGTTGTTTCATATTATAAAATGTCAAGTATTGGCCGGAGAAGTGTGAACGTCTTTCTGTAAGTATTGAAAGGCAGTGTAATGTGAAATTTGGTTTTTGACGATATAAAAGGTAAGGAGATTTTGAATAAAGTTAGAAGAAGTCAGTCGGTCTGACAGACCCAGGGCTTAGAAAGGGTGTTGTTTTATGGAATAATTAGGGAAATTTGTGTTTGACCGATGTTACTTAAAGGATTGGGATTAATGACTGGTTTAATGAAAAGATGTTTAAACCTTTGGATTTTACAAAAATATCAAACCCATTGTTGTTAAGTTGATTCTAACGCATGGCAGTCCCATGTCTTACACAGTAGAACTGTGTCCTAAGTTTTTGAGAAGGCAAGACTGTAATCTTTACAGCAAGATCACTAAACCTTTCTTTCATAGCACCACTGGGTAGGTTCAAACCACCAGCCGTTGGCACAGTTTGTTATAGGGACCTATTACAGACAAGCCATATTTCAAAATTGGTTATATTTTTTATATTTAACCAATGTAAATATCAAGAGATATAAAGTCACCAACTTATATAACTAAGTAGAAACATTAGTACAAAGAGTATAATGTATGCATGCTATAAATATACTACTGTTTCATAAAAAGAATATTTTAGCACCATAAGGCTGACAGTTCAAGTCCTCATAGGTGCCTCAGAAGAAAGGCCTGGCAATCTGCTTCTGAAAAACCAGCTGTTGAAACCCCTGTGGCGCACAGTTCTAGTCTGATACACATGGGGTCGTTGTGACCAGAAGCAACTCAGTGGCACCTGGTTTACCCATTTTAAATTGCCAATAGAATGAGAAAAATGTAAATCTAAAGAATTCCTAATGAATAAAAATTTCAAATAGATACTTCTGTTATGTGAAGCTGTATACTTAAAGTTGTCTGTATTGTATGTATGTATTACACCTAATAGGACTACAAGATCTCATTCCCAAAGTGAAAACAAAGTAAGACCAAGTTCATCTGACAGTCTGAAAAGAAACCATGTATCTCCAAAAAAGGCGGAAATGACAAGATCACTACCTGGCTCACTTTTACCTTTCAAAGACTTAAAAGACACTTGCACAGCAAAATCAGAAAACAGAATAGATTTAGTTAGTATTTCATCTGACATTTCAGAAGACTTCACAGGGAAACAGAGAAACTTAAATAGCATGAAGGAAAATATGACTTTTAGTACTGCTGCAAAAAAAAGCAATAAGAAAGCATATCCTTTTTATGAAAAATATGGTCAAAAAAGTGCAGCTAACTCATTTTCAAAACACCGTGACACACCTTCAGAGAAATTTCTTCAAATTTCACCAGATCCTGCACAGAAATCTTGTCCATCAAACATTAAACCAGGAACTGAAACTGCTTTCTTGACTGAAACATCAGTGCTCTCAAAGCCTGTTTTTCACTTTGTGAAGGACACCTATACCAATCTAGAAAATAAGGACCATGTCCTTGAACTTCAAGATAATGAAATGTTAAGTTTGTCTTCTGAAAACTCTACATGTGCTAATTCTTCAGAGCTGTTGTTTATTCAGAACAAAATTCCTGCTCTTCAAGTAAACGAAATACAACCTGAAAAATTTGAGTCAGAGGAAAAATGTATGAAAGATACACTGAGCCCCAGTACTATTCCTATTGGAGCATCTGAGAACATAAACCTCAACCTGAATCAGACAGCAGAGTACATTCTTTCTGAACAGCAGAGTAGTGAAAATTCAAAAGCCCTAACTCAGAATGCTGCCATGCATTGGAATGGACTTCCACAGTCTGCATGTACCCCAATGTATAATTCTTCTCAACATTCATTTGGAATGTCATATCCTTGCTATGCTTTATGTATTTATCATTACAGTAACATCAATGGCAGTTCCATAACCCAGACATACCAAGGGATAACATCTTATGAAGCCCAAGCACTTCCTTCTGGGATGTTGACTACAGTTGCAAGCTCTGTCCAAAACACACATTCTAATCATTTTTACTCTCAATATTTTGGTTATGTTGCTGAAGAACCACAAACCAATGACTTTATGCCCATGAGTAGGTATTTTCAATCTCCAATGCCAACTCCTCCTTATAATTTTCAGCAGCCAATTTTTCTGCAGTCTGCTTCCCGTCAAGCTGCACACCCTTGCCCTCCTAATCCTGGTGTGCTTCCAGAAGTTCCTTGGATTTACGGTGAGTTTCACTAAGGTTTGCTTTTTAACTTTGAAATCCCATACAAGTGATCATGTACAGCAGTCATTTTTCTGTGCAGATTTGTAGAATTTTTCCTGTATTAAGCAGAGTTGAATTACATTATCAGATGGGAATCTAGTTGCCAGCGATATAGAAAAGAGTCCTGGTATGGTGCTGTAGGATTAACGCTGGACTGCTAACCCCAAGGTTTGGCAGTTCAAACCAACCAGCCGCTCCTTGGAAGTCCTATACAGGGTCGTTGTGAGTTGGAACTGACTCCACAGTACTTAACAACAACAATAGCATTAATATGTCCTTCAGTAAAAGTCAACGTTAGATAACAATTAAGTAAACGATAGTTAATCCATGCGGTGAAATATGATACATCCATTAAAAGGCCTATAAAATTTATTAATGATAATTTTTAACTGCATATCATAAAAACTTAACCTATATAAATGAAGAAAGGCTTAGAAATACTGAAAGGAAATATACCAACACTTGTGTACCTTTGGGTGTGTTTGTGTTTTCTATATTTTCTATTATGAACTTAACATTTTGATAATTAAGAAGAAAAATAGTAAAATATCAAGGAGGAAAAAGAGAGTTCAGTCAGATAAACATTAGCCTTTCTTCCGGTCATTTTCTCTGTGTGTATTCTAATAATACTTTGCTGTAGGTGGATGGAGTTAATTGAAATACATTAGTAGAAGAATTTTAAAGTTTGCCACTAAAACTTGAAATTTTTACTCTTTTAAACAGATTTTTGAAATGTCATGATCAGAAAGTAAAGTTTTAAAATTAAATTTAAAGAAGTGTGTATCTACCATAGTTTGAAGCAAGATTTAAAATAACTAATAATTCAGAAAAAAATAAGAGTTAAACAGACATTAACACCCAAAATATTCTACCATCAGATATAAAAATATTAATATCTTTAACATAGAAATGCAAGAGAATTTCTTGTAAAATGCTGTTTCAGAATCCTGGATACTCTTACAAATGGATAAGTAGAACAAATTAACTGAGAAGTCATTTACCTGAATTAGACAGGAAGCAGCAGCTGGTTAAATTAACGTTATTCTCTTTCTAATTATGAAATCTGATCATGTCAGCAGCCCTGCATTGAAAATCCCCACTGGTTCCCTATGACCTGTAGAATAAAATTCAAGTACTTTAGCTTACAATTCAGGGCCATTCACAATTCTGTATATCCTGTCTCATTCCCCACCACTTCTGTACTCACATTGAATTGTTCTGTGCCAATATAACACTTCCTCTAGCACTTCCATAGTATTTTTTATGTGCTTTACTCACATGCTAAGAAGGCATGTGAATATTATGTGATATTGTAATTATGTGTGTACTTTCCCTTATCTCTCTTTCCCATCAAATTAAACAGGACTAGAACATTTATACCTAAAACAGAACCTGGAGAGAACAGTATATGATTTAGCTTTTTCCTTTATAATTAATTTTATACTACTGCTATAGTGATAAATGCATCAAACAAAGTGAATATGGCAAACCTATGGATTAAAGTAGATGCTTTAATTCCTGAAATAGGAAATCTTGATATAATTGTTTCACAAACTATCTCATATCATCTATTCTGGTAAGCTGTTGATGATACTAAAAGATGGTTGGAGGGCATATCCAGCTTTAACTTTCAAGATATTGATACCCTTGGGTTATTTTAACCAAAACCAAACCTCCTGCCATTGAAGCAATCCTGAATCATAGCTGCTCTATATAGAGTTTCTAAGGCTGTCATCTTTACAGGAGCAGAAAACCTTGTCTTTTTTCCTCTGAGTGGCTGGTGGGTTTGAATTGGCAACCTTGTGGTTAGCAATCCAGTGTTTATCATACAGCATCACAGGTCTCCTTTGTTGTTGTTAAGTGCCTTCAAGTTACTTCTGACATATAGCGACCCTGTATAGAACCTCCAAGGAGCAGCTGGTGGATTTGAACTGCTGACCTTGGTGCTTCACAGTCCAGTGCTAATCCTAGAGTGCCATACCAAGAGTGTTACATTAGTCGTGTGAAAACAAAAGAAAGCAAAACTATTCTAATTAGTATGCAATTGCTCTGTTACAAACACATCTTTCTGTTTTCATGAGTGTTTTTATAATCCTTAACACCTCTCACACTCAGCCTGCATTCCTTTAAAGACATAAACAAATCCTTATGACCTATTTGACACTGTTTTGCTCATAATGCTTGTGTATTCAACATCAGAAAGTGGAACCAAAGGAAAGGGCTTCATTGAGCCCTGTGTGCCAGAAACATTACACTATTTACTCCATTTAATTCTCTTAGGATACCTGAGAGAGATGTGGAGATATTACTGTTCTTAGACAGATGAGGAAATTACTCCTTGGAAAGCCTTAATTTTCTCAGGATCCCATGGCAAATGAAGGGCCACAGGTGTGTGGTTTCAACTCCTGATTTCTTTGGCTCTGACTTCAAGATCATGTTCTCCCACTATGCTATTAGGATACAATTAGTCTTTATCATTAACTTAGTTCAAATCTTTGTGGTTTTTTTCTTCTAGCTCCATGGCAACAAGAATCCTTTCAGCCAGGACACTGAAAATAATTTTCTGTGTATTGAAATAAAGGAGATTTAACAGAATTTTCCATGATTGTTTTGTTTTGTTTTTACTTAATATACTTTTTATTTTAACATTGAACATTTAAAAATGTATGTAATGTAATGTATGTAAATGTGGTAGGAAATATAAATCATAACTCTTTATACAATCTTTAAATGCAACAGTGTACCACATAAGTCAACAGGAAATCGGTTTGTAATATCTGAATATAGGCTATTATTTTTAATACCTACTTAGCCATCAGAAACATTAGCACAGTATTTTGAAATTTATTTTTTTTAATGTTACTATCAGTAAAGATTTTCTTTGAGATTATTCTAATGATGTTACACCAGTAAATACAGCATTTGCTATGATTAAGATTAAGGAGCAGTAGTAAAGTCTTCATGAGAAAAGTTTTTGTTTCTGATATTTTTAATATTTACATTGTGCCATTGGATTTAGATGAAGGTAAGAAATTATTTTACAATTGTCATTAGACCAGTGATTTGATCATTCTTGACATGTTATTGTGATTTTGTGATTTATAATTCTGTTGTGCGTGACATGAAAAATTTCATTTTCAATATTTTGTTATTTTCATTTATAAAATGTTCTTAATAGAGAAACTTGCTTGCATATTTAAGTATTTTTGAGTAGATATTTTTTTAAATTATATGTTTGATGCATTTTTAGTTCATTATACTGAAACTAAAACACATTTAACACCCTTATATTTTATAACACCTTTTCTAAAAGATTATTATGTCTTTTATATTTGTACTTCACAATTTAAGTGATTTTTTTAAATGATTTTGTAGCAAAAGAAGAATATAATATCTTTAGCTTATGTTGTTAGTTAAATTAAAATATTGTAATAATTTAATTGAGCACAAGATTTTTTGTTGTTGTTGTTGTTAAGTAGTCAGTAAAAGTAAAATATCTTCTAGTAATAATCATTGCAGGACAGCAGAGATGGTAGTAACTGTTGTCTGGAGCAACCTTTCTGTCTTCTTATTCAACAACCAATCTAGTGGTTTGTAGCATCCTGTCAGAAAGATCCCTCACAACTGGATAGAACTTTCTCAAGTGCTAGTGAGCCATAAAATATGACAAGTGATTTGCTCTGACTGAATCTGAACAGATAGCTAGCCAAAGCCTTCAGTGTTTTCTCAAAATTTTTTATGTTAACAAACTTGTTAGCCTAGAATAGCCTTCCAAAGTCAGTGTAATTCATGACGACTATTACAGAGTAACTAAATTTTCAGTTTAGAAAAACACTGAGAACCCCCCGAGAAACATCTCTTAGGGACATTAACAGTAGATGGAATTCAGAATTACTTTAGAGTTCTTCTCTGACAAACATCTTTTTAAAAAGAAAACTCAAGCAGAGAACTGCAACTAAAAGTAAAAAGGAATTTGAAAAGACCATAGAATTACAGCAGTATTAGCATAACTATTTTTGTCAGTATAGTTGTTTTATTTCAAAACAGTCTTGTCAAAACCACCAGAGCTCTTCTTTAAAGGTATTAAAGAACAGTTAACGTTAACGGTTATTCAACAAATAACTTTTTCTCAGCCATCTGGTTTGTATTTGGTAATGGAAAAATGTTCAAATTTACTATTAAATTTTTCCTATTAAGGAAACTAAAAGTTAAATATTCTTGTCAAGGACTCTTTCTTTAAACAACTTTCTGATCCTGTTGACTTTGTGACATTTCCATTTCATAGGTTTTAATTTCTTTAAAATTAAAAAACTTTATCTCAATATTCAATTACTTGGAAAAATCTGCACCTTGAAGCAAAATAGGAAAAATAATTATTTTCTTTTTTCCTCTTAAGTATATGTTTTGCTTCTACAAACAAAGTTAGAACAAAATTGATATGAGAGAAAACATAGGGAAAACTGCTTGTTTGTAAATACTGTTGTTTTGGGAACTTAAAGAATTATCTGAATAAACTGGATTCCTACTTTTAGGGTGGGTTTGTTGTTTTTTTTCCTTTTGAGTTTCTTGAATAAAATGAATACTGTGGACAATCTTTGGTTAACGTGTGTCTGTTACATGACATACAACCTGCAAAGGACTGACTATATATATGCCATTGAAGCACCTCTTCTACTCCTCCTTTTGCCTCTACCTCCTTTTATATCTTCCTTTTCTCCTTCTTCAGAGACTTCATTGCTGCCTGGAGTTTCGTATGAAAGCCTAAAACTGTGCTCTCAAGCAGTTTCATTTATATTCAAAAGTGCCATGTAATAAATAAATTAAGATAATTCCAAATACTAATGAGCTGCATTGAAAAGCATCAACAAAGTTATGGAATAGAGGAACAACTGGATGATACATAGAGGTGTTCAAGTAAGCCTCTTTGAGGAGGTAGACATCAAACGTTCAAATTCTTATATTTTAGTTCGATCATTCGGCCTTCTACTAATAATATATAAAGTACTTCTAAAATTTGAGTTCTGAATTATGACCTTGTCAATTTAAAATTATAAGCCAGCTTGTGTTTCATCACGATTACATTCAAGCCATGCGTGTTTGGTTGGAATATGACAAGTGATGATGCTTGCTTTCATTATATTTTATAAGGTGCACTGTGATGTGATTTCCGTTTGTCCCACTGTTGATGAGGTGAACTTTGCACTTAATTAAGGTGATGTGCACCAAGGCATTTTACTCTCTACAGTGTAGTTACTCCTTTCTTCTTTCTTTGTACTAAGTGCTTTATTTGATGATCAAATTGTCTCTGATGTGGCCATTGGAAGTCCTTTAATTGGTATCTTTTGACATTCCCACATCATTCTTAGATGTGGGCTCAACAAGTTATTCCAGGCTAATCTTATACTTACGCCTGCCACAGTTTAGAAATCAGCCATTTCATTCATGAATCCTGGTTTCTTTTAATGAACAGGGTGCTTCGGAACCTAGATCAGCATGCTAGGTGTACTCATTGCTGCTACCAAGCCTTTTCACAGTATACTTGGACACACACACAATTTACACCTGTGGTTTTTTTTT
>NW_006408529.1:37240169-37249617 GCF_000296735.1 Chrysochloris asiatica | reverse complement strand
AACAACAACAACAACAAAGATTTACAGCCTTGGAAACCCTATACAAACTCGCTATAAGACAGAACTAACTCAAGGGCACTTACAACCACGAACTTTGAAAACAGGTTCCTGAGTGATGCAAACAATTGAGTGATCAGATACTAACCAGAATGTTGGCAGTTCAAATCTACCCAGAGACACCTCAGAAGAAAGGCCTGATGATCTAGTTCCAAAAGTTACAGCATTGAACACCCTCTGTAGTATAGTTCTGCTCTACACCCATTGAGTCTTCATGAGTTGGGATACTTAATGGTTTCCAATATATATAAAAAATGGCAACTGCATTTTTTACGTATTGGAAACCAGGAGTTACATTGCAACTCTAGTTTAACACCCCAGGATGATTCATCATTATCTCTCCATATATTTGTAACTTCTTTCTCTAACAAAACTTGCTTCTGTTATATTTACTTAGTACATTAATTGCCCTGTAGGTAATCTTCCTCTCCAGAGCCACTCCTCCCATGCCGATGCCTCTTCCACTGTTTGGGCTCTGATCAGTGGTGGTCTACTAAACCAGCTCTGGGTGAGGAAACGGGCATTCAAACGGCTGAATTTGCCAAATGCTGGATTGAATACTTCCACCATGGCCAATGTCAAGCTGCACTTAAACAAGTAACTTGGAAAATTCCTTTAATATTTATTGTTGTGAGCTTGCTTGAGGACTGACCTGACTGGTTACAGTACCACATATGAGCAGCCCTCCTGCTGAGAAACACTAGTGAAATCACCTTATGCTGTCCCCTATACCATTGATACCCTCAGTACCCACTGGAATTCTGATGCTCTGTGCCAGGATGTTCCCTAAATGTGAACAATAGTGTGTTGCCTCCCTAGGAGGTATGAGAAACAAAAGCATACAAAGGTCAATTAACATTCCTCCACCCTGAAACTTTGTCTACCAATTGTGACTCCAACCTTCCCTCCCACAGAATGCTCTACTCAGCTGTGTTCGATAATTATTGCAATGGCCACATAATTCAGACACCATACTCCCATTTACTAGGGGGATTAACTGGTTACAATTCAGGATTTGAAATGCCCAGGGCACACAATTATTCCGTCAAGACAGCTCACCTCTCTGGCCCTTGGCCTCTGCCCTGCCCCAGCAATGTTACAAAGCTGTTTGGGGACTGCTGATAAATACCCAAAGGGCACTCAGTTCTAACCCCCTAAATCAGCAAACCTAGCTCCTCGATTAAGTGCCTAAAAACCCAACTCCACAAGTAAATCTACCCACAGTTACGCAGCTTTGCCCATTGCTCTAGTGCGCTGACTCTTGGTTCTGCAGTTAATGCCCCTCTACCATTGCTCTGGGGTCACAGCTTTCTGTCCTTGATTCAGGGTTCAATGTGTAGTGATCTCAGGGTCCAAAGGGTGCGTCTTACTCATGGGCGTTAACTTGGTAGTGAGAGGTCTCTTCCTGCTTGGGAAATGGCTCATTTATAATCTAACAGGATGGTAAAATTGACCAGTCCCCTCTTTAGATACATAAGTTTTTGCAAACACAATTAGCCCTGTTAATATGAACCATAACATCCAATCAGCATATTGTTCCACCTCCTCTTACCTAGACATAGCCATCTTACTCTTTCCTGTTCAAATTACTAGTGTAGTTTCTGTCTTCTCATCAGACTCTCGGGTCTTTGGAGCTCTGCAGTTAACAAAGGTAGAGTAAGAAAACCTGCTAGGAAAACAGGAGGAACACCTGGAGTAGAGTTGGAGGGACTCCCAGAAAGATTAAATCCACCCCAAACATGAAACTACTAAAAATAATAGGAACTGGTCAGATCAGAACAAGACTTCAGAAAAGGAATATCAAAGCATGTGCCTTTAAAGGGATTAGGTATATCATTTAAACAAACAGACTCAGTTTTAAGTAGTCAGCATGATTTCAAGGGAAAATCATCCAAATGCACAGCTTCTAAGGGAGAAAAAGGGAACAGGAAAAAGGTTTTGACAATAGGATTTTAGAAATTTTAAATACTGCAAAACAACGGAGAAAGACAAGTTGTGGAGGGCTCCACACCTCCCACCCCACCCAAACAAATACCCACCACTAGGCAGATACCTGGAGTCCTGGTGTGGCACTGGGTTCAAGCGCTGGACTACAAGGTCAGTTTGAATTGCAAGGTCAGTGCTTTAAGCTCACCAGTTGCTCCTCAGAAACCCTATACAGAGTTGCTATGAGTTAGAACCAACTCGAAGGCACTTAACAGGCAAACACCTAGCATGGTGCTGTAGGATAAACACTGTACTGCTAACCTCAAGGTCAGTAGTTCAAATCCACCAGTCACTCCTTGGAAACCCTATACAGGGTTACATGAGTTGTAACCTGCCGACAGACACCACAGCAATAAATGTTACAGACAGATAAAATTAGTGAGAATGTAAAATATAAAAAGTATAAGGAAAAGCAGACTGCATATAGTCTCAAAGTTTCTTCCCCAAATTTATCAACTACAAAGGAGAATATCTTCAAAGTGGGGAGAACCAATAGATTACTAGCTTAACCAGGCGATCAAAGTAAACATTACTAGTAATAGTGCATATCACCATTAAAAACCTTGATATGAAACACTGAGCAGAGCACTGCTTCATTTTGTGTGATTCTGGGTGGGGAGGATTTTCTTACTCCAACCATGTGAAAACATCAGATAAACCCAATTTGAGTGACATTCTGTAAGATAAACTAATCGGTACGCTTCAAAAGTGTCAAGAGTCATAAAAGAATTTAGAATTTGGAGGAACCTAAGGAGCTCTGGTAGCGTAGAGGTTATGAATCGGGCTGTGAACCACAAGATCAGCAGTTCGAAACTACCAGCTGTTCCGCGGGAGAAAGATGAGGCTTTCTGCTCCATAAAGAAACCCTGTACAGGGTCGCTGACTCCACGGCACAAAACCACCACCACCAAAGTGACATAGGAGTCCTGGTATGGCGCTGTGGGTTAAGGCGTCAGACTACAAAGCTGTTTGAACTGCAAGGTTGGCGGTTCAAGCTCACCAGCTGCTCCTCGGAAACCCTATACAGGGTCACTATGGGTCGGAACCGATTCCGCGGCACATAACAACAACAAGGTGACATAGGAGTCCTGGTGGGGCGCCGTGGGTTAATGCGTCAGATTGCAAAGCCGTTTGAACAGCAAGGTCGGACATTCGACCTCACCAGCCGCTCCTTAGAAACC
Organism: Chrysochloris asiatica; assembly: GCF_000296735.1. Classification (NCBI taxonomy): domain Eukaryota; kingdom Metazoa; phylum Chordata; class Mammalia; order Afrosoricida; family Chrysochloridae; genus Chrysochloris; species Chrysochloris asiatica. The sequence continues at coordinate 37,246,393 of NW_006408529.1, read as the reverse complement.
CCATACAGGGTCAATATGAGTCAAAACTGACTCGACGGCACTTAACAACAAAGGTAACATAATCAAATGCAACATGAGATCCTGGATTTGATTAATGGAAAATTAGTGAAATTTGAGTATGATCCGTAGTTTAGTTAATAGTTACCAAGGTCAATTTTCTGTCCTCGCTCGTTATACTGTGGGTATGTAAGAAATTAATATTAAGGGGAAGAAGATGAACTATTTTGCTACTTTTGTCTAAGTGTTACATAAAAGTAAATGTGTACATTTTTATTTAAATAATGAAACACAAAAAAATACTTAATTAGAAATTAAGAAATACTGGCATGAGTACTATCTAGATCTATGAGGAGATTAAAACTATACTGATGAATTTGCTAACATAATAAACACAATACATTAAAACAACAACAACAACAACAACAACTGGAAATATACAAACAAGCTTTCTGCAGGAAACTATTCCCAAGGTGGGCCCACAGGTGGTGGTTGTTGTTGATGTTATGTGCTATGGAGTCGGTTCCAAGTCATAGCATCCCTGTACAGTTTCCAAGGCTGTAAATCTTTAGGGGAGCAGAAAGCCTCATCTTTCTCCTGCGGAACAACTGGTATTTTCAAACTGCTGACCCTGAGGTTAGCAGCCCGATTTGTAACCACTACGCTACCAGAGCTCCTTAGGCCTACAGGACTCCCACATAATCGGTTCAAACTATGAACCGATGCTTCCTCATTTCTTCCTGTTGCTTTAGCTTCTCTATGCTCAAGAACAATTTTCAGTCTCTTATGACATCCTATGACAAACAGCAGTGTACAGTAGACCTTGAAATTGAAATGTTCTTTTTTATTATGAATTCTTCAGTTTAACATTCCTAGCATAGTAAACCATATGATTGTAAGATTCAAAATGACCAATACCAGTCCATTTCAGCTCACTAATGCCTAGGATATTGATCTTTATGTGTTCCACTTCATTTCTGACAAATTCAGTTTCCCTAGAATCATATTCGTAATTCCATATTCCAATTGTTAATGGCTGGTGCTTGCATCTGTTTCTTCTTATTTTGAGCTGTGTCCCATCAGAAAACGAAAGTCCTAAAAGCATGGGTCCAGTCACATCATTATGGTCAACTCTACTTTGAAGAAGCAGCTCTTCCACAGTTGTATTTTGAGTGTCTTCTAACCTGAGGGGTTCATCTTCCAGCACTATATTTAACAGTATTCCACTACTAGTCACATATTTTTCATCTTCTGGCAATGTATCTGACAGTGTTTCACTGCTATTCATAAGGTTTTCAGTGGCTAACCATTCAGAAATGATTCGTGTCTCCTTCTCCCTAGCCTGGAAGCTCTGCGGAAACCTGTCCGCTATGAATAACCCTGCCACCATAGATCAACAAACTGGCAGACAAGTGGTGGAATATATATACATCTTATATTTATATCTTGAGTGATAAAATATTTATATTCATATATATGTGTATATATCGAGTCAGTTCCAACCCATATCAACCCTGTATAGGAGGGTTTCCGAGAAGCCGACCTTGCAGTCCAAACAGCTTTGCAGCCTGGCACATTAAACCACAGCACCACACCAGGACTCCACCATATATCAACAACAACAATACGTATATATGTATGTATAAATATATCTTTAAAGATATGAAAAATGATACTTCCACAGTGGAGTTGTACTAAAGAATTTAAGCCAAGACTCCTGCTGAGGTCAACAAAAAAGGGAGAATAAAATATTAAACAGTGTATCTGCTTTGATTCCTTTGTCTTCAAATAATTCCATCTCTTTTTAGAAAAAGTTTTCATTGTGAACTGAATGAAGGTTTACAGAGAACCTCATCAGTTTTACATTCAACAATCATACTTTGCTTTATTCCAAACATTTCAATCCCTTCCATGTACCATCAGTTAACCTTATATACCTCTATTCACTTTAACTCTTGCATTCCTCCCTGTTTATCCAACTACCTTCATTCTTCCTCTGCCAATCACCCTCATGTTGTATATTGCCTGCCCATTACCAGTGTTAACATGTGTCTACCCTCTAGCCCGCAAATAATTTTTCCCTTCCCTACTCCGTCATGATCATATAATTTTTTTTAGCCAAAACACCTTTTCATAACATATTTCTTCTTACAACAGAAGTCTCATACAATATTTGTCCTTTTGTTATTTACTAATTTCACTTAGAATACTGTCCTCCAGATCCTCTATGTTGTGGTGTTTTGCAGATTCATTTATTATTCTTCAACGTTTGGGTAGTATTCCACTGCATGAATGTACCAAAGTTGTTTAACCATTCTTCTGATGATGGGCATTTAGGCTGTCTCTATCTTTTTGCTATTATTACTAGTGTTGCAATGAACATGAGTTTGCATATATCTACTTGTGTCATGGCTCTTATTTCTTGAGCTTATATACCAAGTAGAGGAATTTATAGGTCACACAGTGTTATTACTTCCAATTTTTGAGAAAGTGCCATACCGTTTTCCACAGTGGTTGTACCATTTTATACTCCAGTGTAGGAGAGTCCCAGTCTCTCCATGTCCTTGCCAGCATTTGCTGTTTTCTTTTTAATTTTTTTTTTTTTAACTTTGCAATTAAAACTGGAGTAAGATGGTATCTCATTGCTGTTTTGGTTTTCATCTCTCTAATGGCAGGAGTCCTGGTGTGGTTTTGTAGCACTAGGCTGCTAACCACAAATTGGACAGTTCAAACCCACCAACCACTCCTCGGGAACCCAATACCAGATCACTGTAATTGAATCCTACTCAAGGGCACTTAACAATAACAACAATAACAGCTAATGAATTTGAGCATCATTTCAAATGTTTGTTGACTGCCCAAATGTCCTCTTTGGTGAAGTGTCTGCTCATGTCCTCTGACCGTTTTTCAATTAAGTTATTTGTCTTCTTGTTGAGATATTGAAGTATTCCATAATGTGGCACTGTAGGTTAATGCCCTAGACTTCAAGGTTGCTTTAAACTGCAAGGTAAGTGGTTCAAGCTCACCAGCTGCTCCTCAGAACCCTATACAGGGTCACTATGAGTAGGAATCGATTCGATAGAACTTAACAACAACAACAACAACAACAGTACTTGTCTAATATGTTACTGCCAAACATTCTTCCCCAGTCTGTGGGTTCCCTTTTTACTCTTTTGGTGAAATCATTGGACGTCCATAAGTGTCTAATTTTTAGGAGGTCCCACTTTTCTATTTTGTCTTCTGCTTGTGTGTTTTCAGTTATGTTTGATAGTGTATTTATACCATGTATCAAAACCCATAAGCATATTTCTATTTTTTTATTGATGATCATTATAGTGCTAGAATTTATATTTAGTTCTTTAATCCACATTGAGTTCATTTTTGTATATGGTGTGATATATGTATCTTGTTTCATTTTTCTGCAAATGAATTTCCAATGTTGCCAGAACTATTTGTTGAAGCAACTATTTCTTCCCTGTTTAATGCATTTTGGATCTTTGTTAAAGATTAACTGATCATAGGTAGATGAGTTTACATCTGGTTTCTGAATTCTGTTTCACTGATCTATGTCTTTTTTGTTGTACCAGTACCAGGCTATTTTGATCACTGTGGCTGTTTAGTAGGTTTTGAGATGGGGAAGTTTGAAGCATCCTATTTTGTTCTTTTTCAATAATGTTTTGCTTATCCAAAGTCTCTTTCATTTCCATATAAAGTTATTGCTTGGTTTTTCCATCTCTTTAAAGAATGATGTTGGGACTTCTGGCAAGCTGATGGGCTAGATAGATGTACTACATGGACCTTCTACAAGAAAGATACGAGAGACCAAATAAAACTGACACAGATGAAAATTCTGGTACCCTTAACTTCAGAAGAAAGGTTAGAGAGGTGGCTAGAATGCTTTCTGGGAGGAAAGGCAGAGCAGGGACAGCTAGAAAGGAAGACTGACTGGTGAACGGCTGGCCAGGCATGACTCTACCATCTTGTAAGCAGCTTTGGCATCAGACGGAGGACTGGCAGAGCAAATTTGTGCTGGCACCAGAAAAGATGCGATTTCTTCTTTTTTCCCATTTTTCCCTGGTGACCAGAAGTGTGGCCAGCTGCCATACTCATCCACTCCCAGTGCAGACCCTGATATCTGGGAGTTCAGAGCCAATGTGGTTGGAAGTAACTATAGTGTGAAGTGAGGGCCAGTTGCACTGCTTTGGTGTACCATTTTATGTGTATACAGCTGGGCTCGGCTCCACACCTAAAAACCCACAGAGCCACGAGACCAATATTTAACAAGTCACCCTGCTCCCAGATTCCCTGTGGTCCTAACAGACACTGAAACCATCTCCATCAAAGTCCTGAACTAATTCCAGATTGAGTGCCCTGAACATAGCAACCAATACCAAGGCCAATAGGAATTTCATCTAGGTCAAGAAATTCTGGTGTCATATCCCTTCCACAACTACCTAATGAACTCCTTGAATTGCAAGATCCCACCAGAGATTTCTCCCTTCCAGTTCCAGTAACTGCATTATTTTTTTTCTACAAATATGACAACCCCACAGTGCCCCCAGAGACAACAGGCAATTTTAGCTCACATGAAGAAACAAGAGAGAATGACTCAAAGAAATGGCCAAGATGCAGAGACAGAAAACACTTCTGAGGAAAAGAAGAATTCAAAAGAATGATATTTTCGTGCCTTCAATGGATTGACAGAAAGATCGAGGAAAGCAAGGAAAACACAGGAAAAAAAACTTTAAAAGAATTCAGGAAAACACTGCAAGAACAAACAAAAACAATAAATAAAAATTTTGAAATACAAAATCTGCAATTTGAAATCCAGAAGAATAATACTAAGATCTCACAAATGGACAATACATTGAAAGAGCAAAGGAGAAGAAGAGATGCAATGGAAGCCCTAATTAGTGAACTTGAAGATAAATCTCTCAATACTAGTATGCTGGAAGAACAATCAGAAAAAAGAATGAAAAAATCCGAGGAAAGCCTAAGAGTTATATGGGACACCATGAAGAGGAACAACTTAGCATAAGGAATTCTAGAAGAGGAAGACACAATAAAAAGCTAACAAAACATTGTCAAAAAATAGTTGGAAGAAAACTTCCCTAACATCATGAAAGATAAGACAAAAATCATACAAGAAGCTAAACAAACCCCAACCAGAATAGGTCCCAAAAGAAAATCACCAAGACATATAATCAAACTTTCCAAAACCAAAGACAAGGAAAGAATCCTGACAGCAGCTCAGGAAAAACAAAAAGCTACCTACCAAGGAGACCGAATAACTAAGCTTTGATATCTCAGCACAAACCATTCAGGCAAGAAAGCAATGGACAACTCTGAAAGAAAGAAAAAAATGCCAATCATATACCCAGTAAAGCTGACACTCAAATACAAGGGGAAAATGAGGACATTTCCTGATAAACAGAAAGTAAAGGAATTTGTAATAACTAGACCAACGTTACAAAAATGCTATAGGTTATTCTTTAGACTGAGAACCAACACCAACCTGAAATTACCATACATGACAACAACTCAGTACAGATATGTTGTTATTCTTGTTAAATGCCTTCAAATTGGTTCCAACCCACAGTGACCCTGTATAGAGTTTCCAAGAAGTAACTGGTGAGCTTGAACCACCAACCTTGCAATCCAAACTGACTTTGCAGCCCAGCGCATTAACACACAGCATCACACCAGGACTGCCAATCCAAATATAGAAGTATTTAAAGTAAAACACACCTACAAGACTGAAAATAGGGAGCAAACAATATCAATGTATAATGAAGTCAACTACAAAGAAAAAGAGGGAATACTGTAGATAAAGAACTTCCAAATGGCAAGGAAATCATGTGCTTCAAGATAAAACAAACTGTTTTAAGTAGGGGAAACAATTAATAAATTACAGGGTAACCTCAAAGAAAAATAATATATCTGCACATCAAAGTTTTTAAAAAGAAGAAAATCAGAAAGATTTAGGAAACATTAACATAACAGAAATGAAAAGAAAACCCATAAACAAAATGAACTCAGCATAGAAAATTATGTGGAACAAAGAATTCAGTAACACTACAAAAATGTACACAAAAAATGATACCAATCAGATTTGCCTAATGCAATGCATTGTTTGATTTCTTGACTGCTGCTTCCATGAGTGTTGATAGTTGATCCAAGAAGAATGAAGTCCTTGACAACTTCAATCTTTTCTCAGTTGATAAGAA
>NW_006408529.1:37229214-37239183 GCF_000296735.1 Chrysochloris asiatica | reverse complement strand
TTGCTGTGAGGATTTGTTCCCTCTTTTGAGTCGCTGTTCCATGGGTATAGGTCAAGTTCATCAGACTGTATCAGCTCCCTCTTTTTTCCCCCCCTCTTCTTTCCTCTACTAGTTGAGCTCCAATCATCCAATCCTCCGGTCCAGGTCACGTGGGTATCATCTGCAAGTGTGGGCACTCCTGTGCATATGTCCTTTCTTTCCGTCAGCTGGTAGCTCCACTCTCCTCTCGAGTCCTCCGTGCCACGCCACTGACTCTAGGCCCAAGAGTTCCCAGGCCTCTTCACACTGCTTGCCAACCAGGTCCCCAACTAGGTCCACAGAAGTCCACTGAACATTGTAGGGCTTAGCTTGCCGCTTCATTGCTGCTTTTACCCCACTTCCCCCCATCGGTGATGTGTGTACCTTTCTTAATTTTAAACCATTCAGTGTTCCCATGTTCTGTTTGAACAAGTGCCTCTTGGTCCATGTACAGAATCCTCAGAAGCACAATTAAGTGTTCCGGAATACTTATACTTCACAATGTTGTCCATAGCTGGTCATGAGCACACAATCAAAAGCCTTTGCGTAGTCAATAAGGCACAGGTAAACATCTTTATGATATTGTCTGCTTTCAGCCAAGATCCGTCGGATATCAGCAATGATATCTCTCGTTCCATGGCCTCTTTTGAATCCAGCTTGGATTTCTGGAAGTTCTCTGTCTATGTATGATTATAGCCATTTCTGTATTACCTTTAGTAAAACTTTACTCACGTATGGATACCTTTAATTTCCTATTCTTGCCTTAGCTCTGGCTAAGACTTCCAATACAATATTGAATAGGAGTGGTGATAAAGGGAATCCTTGTCTGGTTCCTGTTCACAAGAGGAATGGCTTCAGTTTCTCCCTGTTGATAGTGATGTTAGCTGTTTATTTTATAGATTGTTGTTGAGTGCCATCGAGCAGGTTCTGACTCATAACGACTCTGTATAGGGTTTCCATGGAGTAGATAATATGTCCTTAAATATTCTTATTTTGTTGAGTGTTTTTATCAGGAATGAGTGTTGGATTTTGTCAAATGTCTTTTCTACATTATGGTACCTTGAATTTACTGGGTATGGCTTTTCTATCCAACATGATTGTGTTGTCATCGTCGTCAGGTGCCATCATGTCAATACTGACTCATAGCGACCTTATGCACAGCAGAACGAAACACTGCCCGGTCCTGGGCCAACCTCAGTACTTTTGCCACACTTGAGTCCATCAATGCTGCCACTTGGCCAATCCATCTTGTTGGGGGTCTTCCTCTTTTTCTCTGACCCTTCACCTTATCAAACATGAGATCCTTTTCCAGTGACTGGTCCCTCCTGACAATATGTCCGAAGTATGAGAGACGAAGTTTGGCCATCTTGGCCTCCAAGGAGCACTCTGGCTGCACTTCTTCCAACACGGACCTATTGGTTCTTTTGAAAGTCCATGGCACTTTCAATCTTCTTCTCCAACACCATAATTCAAATTCATCAATTCTTCTATGGTCTTCCTTATTCAGTGTTCAGCTTTCGTATGCATATGAAGTTATTGGAAACACCATGGCTTGGGTCAGGCGCACCTTAGTCCTCAAGCTAACATCTTTGCTCTTCAACACTTTAAAAAGGGCTTGTGCAGCAGATTTGCCTCATGGAATATATTGTTTGATTTCTTGACCTATGCTTCTATGACCGTTGATAGTGGATCCAAGCAAAATGAAGTCTTTGGCAACTTCAATCTTTTTGAAATTTATCATGTTATTTACTGGTCTAATGGTGAGAATTTTTGTTTCCTTTACATTAAGGTAAAACCCATATTGAATACTGTGGTCTATGATTTTCATCAATATTTTAAATCTTCACTTTTAGCAAGCAACGTTGTATCATCTGCTATTACAGGGTCTTGATAAGACTTCCTCCAATCTTGATGCCACATTCTTCTTCATATAATCTATTTTCTCAGTTTATTTGCTAAGCATACAGAGTGAATAAGCCTGGTGAAAGAATACCACAGTGGTGCATACCTTCCCTGATTTTAAACAATTCAGTGTCTCCTTGTTCTTTCAAACAACTGCCTCTTGGTCTACATTTTTGCCTCATGATCACAATTAAGTGTTCTGGAATACCAATTCTGTGCAATGTTATCCATAACTTTTCATGATCTACACAGCAAAAGTCATTATATAGTCTTTAAAGCACAGGTAAACATCTTTCTGGTATTCTCTGCTTTCAGTCAAGATCCATCTAGCATCAGCAATGATATCCCTTGTTCCACATCCTTGTATAAATTTAGCTTGAACCTCTGTCAGTTCCCTGTCAATGTACTATTGCAACAATTTTTTTAATTATCTTCAGAAAAATTTTACTTGTATGTGTTATTAATGATATTGTCTGATGAGTTCCACATTCCATTGGGTCACCTCTCTTTGGAACAGGCAAATATGGATCTCTTCCAATCATTTGGTAAGGTAGCTGTCTTCCAAATTTCTTGACATATATGTGTGAGTGCCTCCAGTGCTGCAACTGTTTGTTGAAAGATTTCCATTTGTATTCCATCAATTCCCAGAGCCTTACAGTATGCCAATGCCTTCAGTATACCTTAGACTTCTTCCTTCAGTACCATTGGCTCTTGATCATATACTACCTCTTGAAATGGTTGAACTGTATATTCCTTCCATCTTCTTTTGATACTTTCTGCATCATTCACTATTTTGCTCACTGTGGTTGTTAGGTGCCGTCAAGTCAGTTCCGATCTATAGCGACCCTGTTATAGTGTTTCTGAGGAGTGACAGGTGAGCTTGAAATAGAATACTTCAATATTGAAAGTCAAAGCATAAATTTTTTCATCTGTTCTTTCACTCTGAGAAATTCTAAGTGTGTTCTTCCCTTTTGCTTTTCTAACTCCACATGTTTGCACATTTCATTATAATTTTTTAATTTGTCTTCTCTAGCTACCCTTTGAAATTTTCTCTTCAGTTCTTTTGCCTCCTCATTTCTTCCATTTGCTTTAGCATCTCTACACTGGAGAGCAAGTTTCAGAGTCTTTTCTGACATCCATTTTGGTCTTTTCTTTCTTTCCTGTCTTCTTAATGATTTTTTGCTTTCTTCCGGTCTTCAGTCATTAGTGTCTAAATTAATCAAATCTGTTCTTCAGACAATCTCTAAATGCAGGTGGGATGTGTAAAGTCATATTTTGTGTCTGAGGGACTTAATTTTATTCACCTTCAGCCTGAACTTGCATATGAGCAATTGATGGTCTGTACCATAGCCTGTCCCTGACCTTGCTTTGATTTATAATATGAAGCTTTTCCACCTTCTCTTTCCACAGAGGTAGTCAATTTGATTTCTGTGTATTCCATCTGATGAAATCCATGTGTATAATTGTCTTTTATGTTCTATAAAAAGGCTTTGCAATGAAGGAGTCATTGGTCTTGCAAAATTCTATCGTGTGATCTCAAGCATCATTTATATATCCAAGGCCATATTTTCCAACTACTTTTCCTTCCTCTTTATTTCCATCCTTTGCCTTCCAACCACTAGTAGTTATCAAAACATTTTGGTTTCATGTTTGATTCATTTCAATCTGAAGAAGTTGTTAGAATTCTTCAATTTCATCATCACTGGCTATAGTGGTTGGTGCATAAATTTAAATAATAGTGGTATTAACTAGCCTAACTTGTAGGCATATGGATATTAATCTATCACAGGTTCTATACATATATATACACACACAAGAAGTCTTCAAAAAGTTTACTGAAGGTTGTATCATGAGAAATCTATGTGTGGTGAAGAGAGAGGTTCATGGAAAAATGATGAAGACACAGGGAGGTATATAAGGTGAAACGGGTAAACAGTGTTATATATACAACCCTGAAAAACAGTGTTCTGTGGGTAGATACATGGACAGATACACAGCTGAACAGGTATGGGAGGAAGAGTGGGAGTAGACCCACAATAGCATTTGAAAGAGGGTATTTGCGTTTGCTGCAAATACACCTATGAATGTGGTGGAGCATACAGGGGGCAAAATGATGAAAATTTCTTACATATTATCTAACATCTTAAGGTAATGAGGTGCTGGGCCTGGTGGCTCAGGACCACAGTCTCAGTGAACACCATGGTCAATTGGCATAGCATAGTCCACAAAGACAATGTTCTAGATCCTACTGTGGTAAGTAGTGACTGGGGTTTTAAGAACTCCTGAGTCACCATCTAAGGTGCTACTATTGGTCTCTCCATGTGCAGAAGACAGAAGAATGATTAAAATTGAAGATGTTTGGAATGAACTAGTTCAATAAAACAATGGAGTAGGTGAACATCAGTCACCACAACTGATTACAGTCATTGTAATGAAGCAAACTATATGGTTTGTTGTATGTAAAGCTAATGATTTTATCCATAAAGCTTCATTCAATTTACAATAAAAAGTTTAAAAAAAGCTGAAGAAGTCTACCAACTTCTTCAGTCTGAAATTAAATAAACAGGCAATCAAGATGTATTGATAATCACTAGCAACTGGAATGCAAAGGTTGAAAACAAAAAGAAAGGAATATATGGCCTTGGTATATATGGCCTTGGTAATAGAATGATGCAGGAAATTGCATGACAGAATTTTGCAAGACCAATGACTTGTTCATTGAAAATACATTTTTTAAACAACATAAAAGACAACTATACACATTCACAATAAAAAGTATTAAAAAAAAAAAAAAAAGTACCATGGACTGCCAGAAGAACAAACAAATCTGTGTCTGAAGAAATACAGCCAGAATACTCCTTAGAAGCCAGGATGGCAAGACTTCGTCTGTCATACTTCAAACATATTATCAGAAGGGACCAGTCCCTGGAGAAGGACATTATGCTTGGTAAAGTGGAGGGTCAGTGGTAAAGAGGAAGCCCTGCAATGAGATGGACTGACCCAGTGTCAGCAGCAATGGTCTCAAGCTTAAATACAATTGTGAGGATAACACAGGACTGAGCAATGTTTTGTTCTGTTGTGCATAGGGTCACTATGAGTTGTTGCTGATTTCACAGCACCTAACAACAACAACATGCATCCAGGTGAATCATTATCTTGTTTGTAAATTTGACATTTTGGAAATCCATGTCTGCCTATAATCTCCTATTTTCATTTACAGTATTTGCACTGAAAACCCTTATATGCATTGTTGTTGCTGTTAAGTGCTGCAAGTTGGTATTAACTCATAGCAACCCTTTGTAGAGTATCCAAGGAGCAAGGAGCAGCTGGTAGGTTTGAACTGTCAACCTTGTGTTTCAAAGCCCAGTGCTGATCCAACAGTGCCATGCCAGGAGTCCTAAAAGCTAATCTGCTACTGTCATAGGGGAAGAAAGTCTATAAAAGTCAGTATTAACCAAGGCTAACAAAATCAAAGAAGGCACATTGATTTTTTGGATGAGTTGATTCGATATTCATCAAAAATTAAAATGTTTAGTTTTTCCTAATTTATTTTTAGGATTTGGTTTTCCTTTTCTATTTACACTTTTGACTACTATAACTCTTAACTCATGTAATACACTGTATCACATCATTTCATAATGTAGATAACTGAACAGTATAGCTGAAACTATGAAAAATTTCAAAACTATTTTTATTAGAGATCATAATATATTTAATTACCTAGAATTTTCTATAAGATATAAGATTCCATATGTTTCCATACTATCAAAATGCACATTTAACTTCATGCATCAAATTATCTGCTAAGGATGAACTGAAAAGAATACGGAGCAACCTCCTTTATTATTTTCTGCCATGCTGGATTTAAAATGAATATCTGATTAGCACATTATTATACACTTTGGAGACTTTCCACATTTATAAATTGAATGGTCATTATCACCACCATGGTATATATAATAGGATTCCCTTACTATTAAATCAAAAGATATTGAAGGAAAAAAAAGGACAACTATACACATGGACCTTACCAGATGGAATACACAGAAATCAAATTGACTCCATCTGCTTGACGAGATGGTAGAAAAGTTCCATAGCATCAGCCAGGCAAGGCCAGGGGCAGACTGTGCAACATACCAGTGATTACTCGCTCATATGCAAGTTAAGGCTGAAGCTGAAGAAAATTAAGACAAGTCCAAGAGAGCCAAAAAATTGACCTTAAACAAATTCCACCTAAATTTAGAGATCTTCTCAAGAACAGACATGATGTGTTGAGTACTAACGACCAAAGACCAGAAGAGTTCTGGGATATCAAGAACACCATGCAGAAAATAAGTAAAATGTCATTAAGAAGACAGGAAAAAAGGAAAAGACCAAAATAGATGCCAGAAGATACTTTGGAATTTTACTAAAGATAATACAGAAACAGCTGCAACCATACATTGATAGGCAATTGCCAGAGGTTCAAGCCAGATTCAGATGAGAACGTGGAACAAAGGTTATCATTGCTGACATCAGATGGATCTTAGCTGAAAGCAGAGAGTACCAGAAAGATGTTTACCTGAGCTTTATTGACGATGCAAAGGTTTTTGACTCTGGATAATGACAAACTATGGACAACATTGCAGAGAATGGATATTCTGAAATACTTAATTTTGCTCATGAGGAACCTGTGCATAGACCAAGAATCAGTCCTTCAAACAGAACAAGAGGACATTTAATGGTTTTAAATTCAGAAAGGTTTGTGCCAGGGTTGTATTCTTTCATCATACTTATTCATTCTGTATGCTGATCAAATAATCTGAAAAACTGGATGATAATGAAGAAGAATATGGCATCAGGATTGAAGGAGAACTCATCAACAACCTACAAACTGCAGATGATACAACCTTGCTTGCTGAAAGTGAAGCGGACTTAAACTACTTACTGATGAATATCAGAGACCACAATTATCAGTATGGATTACACCTCAATGAAAATAAAACAAAATTCCGATACTGGACCAATAAACAACATCTATAGAAATGAGAAAAGATTGAAGTTGTCAAAGTCTTCATTTTGCATGGATCAACACTCATGGAAGCAACAGTCAAGAAATCAAACAACGTATGGCACTAGGCAAATCTGCTGCACAAGACATCTTTAAAGTGTTCAGAAACATAGCTGTCAGTTTGAGGACTAAGATGTGGCTGACCTGAGTCATGGTGTTTTCAATAGCTTCATATGCATGTGAAAGCTGGACAGTGGGTAAGGAAAACCATATAAGAATTGATGCATTTGAGTTATTGTTGTTGAGTGTTGAAGCAGAATATCAAAAGTACTGTGAACTGCTAGAAGAACAAACAAATCTGTATTGGAAGAAGTACAACCCAAACACTCTTTAGAAGCAAGGATGACAAGACGTCATCTTACGTACTTCAGACACATTATCAGGAGGAACAGATATCTGGAGAAGGACATCATGCTAGATAAAGTAGAGGGTCAGAGAAAGAGTGGAAGACTCCCAATGTGATGGATTGGCACAGTGGCAGCAACAATGCGTTCAAGCTTAGCAATGATTGAGCGGATGGCAGGATCAGGCAATGTTTCATTCTGTTTTGCATGAAGTCGCTATATAGTGGAACACTTTTTGGCACGTAGCAACAACAAGCCAAAGCGATAATAGAAAATCACCTGCAAAAGCTTCATTGAAGGGTCCTTCCCTATCTGACAATGCTCATTTCTCTCATCAAACAAGGGCAATTTTGTGAAAATTTCCATGGGAAATCGTTAGGCATTGTGGTCCCTGAATTTACACAATATGGCTTTTTTGTACCCAAAGTCTTCTTAATTTCACCAAACAGGGTGTATAGGACTCTAAAACCAAGACTGGTTAGCTTTAACATCCTCCTAGGTTTTAAAGGAACCATCTCAGAAGCAGGAGCAGACAATCCCAGCACCATCAAGAAAAAAGGATATGAGTGTAGTGTGAGATCCCTAGTAAAGAGTAGAGACAGCAGAGGTGGAGGTAGAGGTGGCAGCATGGAGACACAGAGCTTCTATCTGTGGGCTTCTAAGCCCATGGATAGAATAAAGTTGAATGCCTAAGGGCAGGAGACTGGCTTGCAGAATATACCCTTTAGGCACTTACTGGCTAAAGGAGCTTTGTAACACTAGTCTGAGCAGGGCAGAGGTCAAAGGGCCACAGGACTGAGAGGCCAAAGACCAGAGCAATGTGTGCCTGCAATAAGGCAGAGAAGAGGCTTTCCTGACTGGAGAACTGCTGCCTCCTGAGTTGTTTCTGGTCCTGAATTGTACCCTGTTCACTTCCCTGATAAACCCATAATTGTGAGTATTGTTATGAGTTCTGTGTGACTAATGGATTATGGAACCCAGATGCGAAGCAGAGCACTGTGGGAGGGGTGATTGGTATCTGAATAGGGTAAAAGAAGGTTGTAGGGTGGAAGCATGTCTGACCTCATGTCATAGGAATCTGCCTTGGGCTGGTTTTGAGTTTGATTCTCCTTCCCACTTGTGAAGCCAGAGGAACTCAGACATGACTCCCACATGGTTTTTGCAGTTGGTAAGGAGCTCTGGTAGCTTAGTGGCTACAAATCGGGCTGCGAACCTTAAGGTCAGCGGTTCGAAACTACCAGCTGCTCCGTGGGAGAAAGATGAGACTTTCTACTCCCGTAAAGATTTACACCCTCAGAAACCCTGTACAGGGTCGCTATGGGTCGGAACCGACTCGACGGCACTTAACAACAACATCAGACTTAGGGAAGCATGAGGTTTTGTAAGAGCATGAATGAAGGGGTAGAGGAAGTGATATTTTAAGTATTTAGATGGTTATTTTGGTTTCTGTTAACCTATAGTGCCTGAAAGGAATGTAAGAGATAAAATGCTACAGCTGAGAGGAGAAAAGCAGCTTTTGAAGTTAAGCCGGAGCCAAAGGCACTGCTGGTTAAAAGGATGGCTGATAGTGAACTCCCGGCTTACTAGATCCACCCTGCCAGAGGCCCAAGTGCATATGAATGTGGTTAGTCCAATGGTGGAAAAGATTGAACTTGAGTATTTTTAAAGGGTTTAGTTTGTGTGTTTGATTTTCTTACAGATAGGATATTGGTTTCTCCTGCCTACAATAGTAAATGTGTGATGGAAATGAATATTGGTTAACATGGTTACAGAGAGTTTATAAGCCCACCTTCAGCCTATACTTGATTGAATTTGCTCAAAGGGGAATTAGAATTTGCCTAGAAGAAACAGGTTTTCTTTCCGTTTTAAGCCTTTGTAGAGTATAGGACCTTAGGTGGAGCCCCACCCTGAACCATTTACATTTGAAAAGACATGTAGACCCACTCAGAACTGCTGAGAGAACAGATTTATAATTGAAGGAAAGATCTCCAGGGAGACCAAAAAAAGACTGTTTAGCTATTTGAGTTTCAAGCAAGGTGTTTACCTTGGATGCATCAAGGCAACAAAAGTGTGTGTGCATCAGGGAAAACCCCTTTCAAGGATTGAAAGTTAAAGACAGCCTGAGACCCACTGACATTCTAGTATGCTGGTGCTCACTGGTGACCACCTGGATCTACTTGTTGGTACTGGAGAAATGCAGCAATGAAGAGATGGGCTGAGTTTGGACATGTTTAATTGGAACCCATTGATCTGGTTCACAGTGGCTACAGATGAGAGAGAAGAGGAATGACTGGTCTGAAATGTAAGGAGTTGTGTGAACTCCTAAGCCTACAGGCACTGACTTACCCCTGGGAGATAGGGCTGAGAGAGTGAAAGGGCCAGCTGGTCTGAAGTGCAGGGAGGTTTGTGTTAACTCCCAAACTTTCAGCTGGTACCCATTTTACCTACCATAGATGACTAGAGCTGAATTGACAAGAACCCAACCAGATGAAAGACATTTGATACTGTGAGCCAGTGTAAATTGCTACCATTTAATGGATTGATCTTTTGCTTATGGGTGCAGTTGCTCAAAGTTCCAAGTGGAGTGGGAAAATCTTCAACATGCTTGTTCCCTCAGAGTACTGGGTTGATGTTGTTGTTGTTGTCAGGTGCCAT
>NW_006408529.1:37224591-37227604 GCF_000296735.1 Chrysochloris asiatica | reverse complement strand
GGGAGAAAAGCACACAGAACCTTCATTTGCTGATGGGCCACAACTCAAAATGAAGAGAAACAGCTGTAAACATCCATTGAAAATTGGAACATAGAATGTATGAAGTATGAATCTGGGAAAATTGGAAGTTGTCAAAAATGAAATGTAATGCATCAACATCGATATCTTAGGCATTAGTGAGCTGTAATGGACAGGTATTGGCCATTTTGAATCTGGCAACCACATGGTTTACTGGGTTGATAGGGATGGGCAATTTAAACATTGGCTTTCAAAAATGGGGGGTGGGGTGGAGATAAAAGCATGCAATGGTTGGCTTACAAACTCTCATGGGTATCCTTAGTCTCAGAATGAGGAGGACAAAGGAGATTCCCCACTGAATACTTTCCTCTTTTTCAGATGGGTCAGGGGAAGAGATGGTTAGGGAAGGTAATGATAGGATTTTATGATTCCCTTGTGAATAATTGTTAACAACATTAAATGTGATTTTTAAACCTGTAATTGTAGAAGATGTAACTGAAAATAGTAGGGAAGTTAATATTTCATGTGTGAAAGACAATGACTAGAAAAGCCAGGGGTGGGCTGTGGCACCCTGAATTGACTTGATATGAATTTTCTATCAAAAGTGTTCTTAATCCCCACCAAATGATTGGGTTGTTATTGTTGTTATGTGCCATCAAGTCGATTCTGACTCACAGCAACGCTGCATAGGGTTTCTAAGGAGTGACTGTTGAGTTGGGACCATGCAAATAGGGTATTCAGGACTCTAAGGTTGGGATAGGTTACTTTTGCCACCCCACTAGGTTTAAAAGGAGCCATCTCAGAAGCAGAAACAGACAATCCCAGGGCCACCAAGAAGGAAGAGCATGAGTGCAGCATGAGATCCCTACCTAGAAAAGAAGCAACAGCAGAAGTGGTGACATGGAGAGACAGAGCAACAGTGGGCTTCTAGGCCCATGGACCAAGTAAAGCTGAGTGACTACAGGCACGAGGCTGACTTACAGAATGTGTCCTTTAGGCATTTACAGACTGGCTAAAGGAGCCTTGTAAGGTGCTCTGGTAGTATAGTGGTTATGAACCGGGCTACTAACCTCAAGGTTAGCAGTTCAAAACTACCAGCTGTTCCGCAGGAGAAAGATGAGGCTTTCTGCTTCCCTTAAAGATTTACAGCCTCTGAAACCCTATGCAGGGTCACTATGAGTTGGAACTGACTCCACGGTACTTAACAACAACAACAAAGTCTGAGCAGTGCAGAAGCCATGGGACCACGGGCTGAGAGGCTAAAGATAAAAGCAATGGGTACCTGCAATAAGGCAGAGAAAAGGCCTTCTTGACTGGAAAACTGCTGTCACCTGAGTTGTTTCTGGTCCTCAATTGTACCCTGTTCACTTCTCTGATACACCCCATAACTGTGAGCATTGTTATGAGTTCTGTGTGACCAATGGATTATGGAACCCAGATGTGAAGCAGAGCGCTGTGGCAGGGGTGATTGGTATCTGAATAGGGTAAAGAAGGTTGTAGGGTGGAAGCCTGTCTGACCTCATGTCATAGGAATTTGCCTTGGGCTGGTTTTGAGTTTGATTCTCCTTCCCACTTGTGAAGCCAGAGGAACTCAGACATGGACCCCATTTTACAGGCATCCATTTTACAATCCTGTTTCCATTCCTTCTGCCTTCTTTCTGTTTCCTAATCTTAAAAAAATCTTTAAAGAGCACCCATTTTTCTTCAGCCATTAATGTAAAAATAGACTGCATTGCCTTTCTAAGAAGATGGCACCAAAAGCGATAAAGGAAGCCCTTTCCCCTCCCAAAAGTGAAACCAAAGCAAAGGTGTTGATGGCCAAGAAGGTAGTGCTGAAAGGCATCCACAGCCACAAAACAAAGACAAGCTGCACCCACCTTCCAGGCCCAAGACTCTGAGGCTCCGAAAGCAGCCCATATATCATGGGAAGAGCCCCCAGGAGAAACAAGCTTGACCACTATGCCATCATCAAGTTCCCTCTGACTACTGAGCCAGCCATGAAGATTGAAGATAACACATTTGTGTTCATTGTGAATGTCAAGGCCAATAAGCACCAGATCAAACAGGTTGTGAAGAAGCTCTCTGATACTGACATCGCCAAGGTCAACACCTTAATCAGTCCTGATGGAGAAAAGAAGGCCATGTATGTTCCACTGGCTACTGACTATGATGCTTTGGATGTTGCCCAAAAAATCATCAGCTGGCTAATTCTAAATATAATTTTTTTTTTTCACTAAAAAAACCCCACTACATTGGCATGGTTGAATGTTAAAGTCACAGTACCCTCAGTTCATTGTTGTTGTTGTGAAGTGCCGTCGAGTTGGTTCTGACTCACAATGACCCTATATAGGGTTTCTGAGGAGTGGCTGGTGAGTTTAAACCGCCAAACTTAACCGTTCAAACTTACCTTGCTTATTCTACACCAGGACTCAGTTCTTTAGGGGTGGACTAGATTGCTATCATTGATTACAAATGATTTCTCATGTTGAGAAACAAAAGTTTATATTTTTAAATTTTTATCTTACATTTTTCCACAAATTTTTGAAGCTCTCCTGTGTGTGTGCACACACATACACATACCAAAGAGCAAAGAAAAAACATTTTAGGATTATGGTTCTTATTTTTAATTAAAATGTTAAAATCTTCCACAGCCAAAATATCAAAAACTGATATTCCAACCTCTTGTCAGACCTACCAACCTTCAGTTTTCCCTGCTCCCTTCCAGACTACAGAGACCATATGACATGAAGCATGGGAGTCAGCTAGAATTTTTTTTTTTTAATGTTTTATTGTGAATTATGTGATAGTTTACATGGGAGAACATTAGTTTTACATTCAATCTATCATATATTGTCTCTCATTGCCATGGTTACAATCCCCTCCATGCAGTCCTTCCCCCCATACCCCCCAGGTCTTCAGCACACAATCGCTTTCGCTCTCTGGATCTAAAGTCTCCAGCTGCTCCATCGCTCCACGTCATCATCTCTGGCTCCAT
>NW_006408529.1:37222206-37223906 GCF_000296735.1 Chrysochloris asiatica | reverse complement strand
CCAAGAGTCCCCAGGTCTTGCCACACTGCTGGCCAACCAGGTCTTCACCCTGGTTCACAGAAGTCTATTGAACATTGTAGGGCTTAGCTCACTGCTTCATTGCTAGATTTTTATTTTAATCCTTCCTTAAACAAGTTTTTAAGCCTCTGTTTTCCATATTTGTAAAATGGAGGGAGGAAAGCACCTGCTTCATAGGGGTACTGGGAGAATTAAATGAGATGTAAGCACATAGCATGTACAAAGCACTCAAAAATGTCTTCTCTAGAGCACTACTTGATTAACCTTTCCTAAGTACTACTTTTACAAAGTCACTTCCCCATCCAATTTGAGAACACATGTAAGAACACATGCTCACATTGATGCCAAACACATTTGCCTCTATTTCAAGGACCTCCCTCCCTAATCAATGTCCACAGTTCTCCCCAAGTTATCAGTGGTCTCACAAGGGTTGGTGCCCACCCCCATGGGTCAGTGCCCCCACCTCAGAGCAGAACACAGTTTCTTGATGCCCCTCCCACCGTCATTTCTCCCCTCCCCCCAGCTCCATCCCTCTCTCATTGGCCAAGATAGAGACCCTCCTTTCCTCAAAATGGCAGCATTGAGGCCACACACCCAAACCCTGGCTGGCAAATAACAGGGAGGGGGGTTGGTGATAGGTTACCACACTGGGTGACAGGCAACACCAATCCTAATGACACCACTGATGTATATTTTCTGTTCTTAGTCCATCTTCTTTAGGAACTTCAGGAATCCATAATCATTCTCTTTCATTTGACTAAGCCCTCTAGCTTTAACTGATGTCTTCAGATTTTTATACTGGATCCCTGGTGACACAGTGGTTAAAGCATTCTGCTGCTAACGGAAAGGACAGAAATTGGAACCCACCAACTACTCCATCAAAGAAAAATGAGGTAGCCTGCTTTGTTGTTGTTGTTGTTATGTGCCGTGGAGTCGGAACCGACTCATAGCGACCCTGTACAGGGTTTCCGAGGGTGTAAATCTTTACCGGAGTAGAAAGCCTCATCTTTCTCCCGCGGAGCAGCTGGTAGTTTCGAACTGCTGACCTTGCGGTTCACAGCCCGAGTCGTAACCACTACGCTACCAGAGCCTGCTTTAGAGCCTCAGAAATGCTATGAAGTGGTTCTACTCTGTCCTTATCAGTTCACGATGAGTAAGAACCGACTCCAAGATGCTGGGTTTGGTTCTGGGATTGCAATTCTATAGGGCAGTTTTACTGTCCTGTAGGAGTCCTGGTATGGCACTAAATGCCCTGGACTTCAAAACCCAAGGTCGTGATTCAAACACATCAGCCGCTCCTTGGAAACTATGTTGTTGTTGCTAGGTGTCATCAAATTGGTTCCAAATCACAGCAGCACTATGAACAACAAAACCAAACACTGCCTGGTCTTGTGCCGTCTTTACAATTGTTAGGTTTTGAACCCATTGTTGCTGCCACTTTGGCAATCCATCTTGTTAGAAGTCTTCTTTTTGATAACCTCTACTACTGGTTACGAATCGGGTTGCGAACCTCAAGGTCAGCAGTTCGAAACTACCAGCTGTTCCGCGAGAGAAAGATGAGGCTTTCTGCTCCATGAAGATTACAGCCTCGGAAACCCTGTATTCTGTACAGGGTCGCTATGAGTCAGAACCCACTCCACGGCACATAACAACAACAACTTTTCCAAGCATGATTCCCTTCT
>NW_006408529.1:37200810-37221546 GCF_000296735.1 Chrysochloris asiatica | reverse complement strand
CCCGATTCGTAACCACTACGCTACCAAATATTAGAACATGGAAAAAGAATACTTGCAGGGGAGATGTGCCATAGGCAGTAGCAGCTCCTCGTATTCACAGTCTAAGGTATAAGTATAGTCAGAGGTCAAGCTGCAAATGCGGTTCTCTCAATTTCAAAAAGGTTTTCCTGTTTGCATTGTTCCGCTCTCATATGTCACTTCCATCCTTCTTTCTTCCCATGCTGCACACACATCTGGCATCCATGATGGAGTCTAAGATTTCAAGATGGATTCCTTTGTAGAGGCCTCTGGGATACTTGACATAACTGGTTAACAGAGAGGTTAATAGGTGCTGATGGTTAACAAACCCCGCTGGGTAGCTGAATAGGGATAGAGAGCTTACAAGCCTCACTGGGTTCCAGATGCACAAGGAGATAGTTTCTGTGCTATTTTTTGTTTTGTTTTGTTTTGACCATTTTGTCTCGTTTGTGTCCTGCTGCCTGACAAAGAGATTTTTTTTTTCTTGTTTATATCCTGCCCACTTGACAAGAAGATAGATTCTGTCTCTTGTTCACATCTTGCCCCTCTGTTCTTTGTATTTAGAGGTTTTTATGGTTAGCCACAAGGTTGGTGGTTCAAACTCTCCAGTCACTCTTCAGAGACCCTATCCAGAGTTGCTGAGTAAGAACTGACTCCACCATACTTAACAACAAAATTGACCTTTCCCCAATGCCGTTTTTCTGCTGCTCCAGTCATTTTCCTCAGTAAATTCCCTCCTGCTCCCTTACCCTAAAGGAGCTCTGGTAGCGGAGTGGTTACAAATTGGGCTGTTAATCTCAAGGTCAGCAGTTGGAAACTACCAGCTGTTCTGCAGGAGAAAGATGAGGCTTTCTGCTCCCGTAAAGATTTATAGCTTTGGAAACCCTGTATAGGGTTGCTATGAGTTGGAACCGACTCCACAGCACACCACGCTTACCCTAACAACAGGGTCACATGAGTCCGAACTCACTATCCACAGCACTTAACACCATAGGATTACTATGAGTTGGAATCAATTTTGCAGCAATAGGTTTGCTTTTTTGTTTTTCAAACCTTTATATTCTCAGAAATTGCATATCTGTTGCATATATACATGACGGTGTAAGATAAGCACTAGACTGCTAACCACATGGTCAGTGGTTCAAACCCATCAGTTCCTCTTGGGAAACACTGTACAAGATTGCTATGAGTTGGAACTGACTCCATGGCACTGTACTAATAAGTCCTACTACATATATACAGGCACCCTTCTATTCAGTATTGTTGCATCATGTTTTGCTCTTCAGTTGGTTTGATACTATTAAGTAGCTTGAGAGTAGAAAATTTATCAGGGTCATTTCCCACTATGACCTGTTGCAGTTGCTTCAAATATTTATAGCTTTTCAAACAAACAGTAGCTTTTCACATTTGTCCTCAGGCACACCAAAAAAAAAAAAATCCTCCGATTTGCATTCCTTTTCTTCAGGCAACCTCAAGGAAGACTCAAAATTCAGTTTCCATGTTACCTTTCTAAAGCTTTCTGCTACTGTTCAATAGGAGGAATAACACAACTAATAAGTTGTCTAGTACTACTGGACAGGCTATTTCAGCTTAAACTGTAGGCCTTACTACAGATGTAGTAAATCCTTTTAACAGATGAAGAATCTGAGGCTTGAGGGAGGTTTGGTGAGTGGTTACGGTCACAGCTTTGAAGTTGGCAAAGACTAGATTGGAATCCTTGGCTTCAGATGCTGAATGTACCTCCCACTTGGATTTAGCTGCAGTATGCCGTACCCTAAGGAGCTCTGGTAGCGTAGTGGTTACGAATCGGGATGCAAACCTTAAGGTCAGCAGTTCGAAACTACCAGCTGCTCTGTGGGAGAAAGATGAGGCTTTCTACTCCCGTAAAGATTTACACCCTCGGAAACCCTGTACAGGGTCGCTATGGGTCAGAACCGACTCGACGGCACTTAACAACAACAACAATGCAGTATCCCTGGAGTCCTGGTGTGGCTCTGTGGATTAATATGCTGGACTGCAAAGTCGGTTTGAACTGTAAAGTATGCAGTTCAAGCTCACCGGAGAGCTTGGGAAATCTAGACAGGGTTGCTATGGGTCAGAACCAACTCGATGGTACTTAATTAGCAACAACAACAATGCAGTATCTTTAGTAGAGGAAGTATGGTCTTCAGCATCTGCTTTGCACAGTATCTGGCCTTTAGCAGCTGTTTGATAAGTACATATTGAATGAACAAATTCTTATAACTCAGTAAACACTGGTTTGATCAAGATAAAGAATGCGGGACCTAGAACATTGATTGACATCAGAACAATTGTCTCATCTGTGTGATGCTGAAAGGAAGGATATAAACCGTCAGGACTCCACAGCTAGTTTGTGGCTGAAACAAGACTTGAAATGATTTATTTATTCATTCGATAAATATTTACTGAATGCCTACTATGGGAAAGTGTTTGCCTCCAAAGAGACGATGTTGTCCAAGGTTTTCAATTCCCTATTCAAAAGCTCTGAAAAGCACCGAAGGAGAATTAAGCCTCATCTTTTTTTCTCTCAGAGCATCTGGTGGGCTCAAACCCCCGATCTTGTGGTTCACAGTCTAGTGCTTATCCCATGTGTTGTTATTCTTGTTAAATGCCGTTGAGTCCGATCCGACTTATAGTGACTCTGTATCAGGTTTCTGGAGAGTGGCTGGTGGGTTTGAACCGCTGACATTTTCGTTCACAGTCCAGTGCTGATCCTACAGCGCCACACCAGGCTAATACCAAAGTTCCGTGATAACAGGAAGTGAAAGAAGAATAAGAAGGAAGTATATGGGGGTGGCTGGTGAGTCTGAACCGCCAAACTTTTTGTTAGCCACTGAGCGCTTAACCACCGCATTCCTAGAAGAGAAGAGACATGTGACTTTGGTCCTCCAGGCCGTTTCTCCTCCGATCTACACGAGGGCGCTGCTTTCCTCCTCCTATTCTTGTACCTCGACTCCGCGCCTGCTCCCTTTCACAGCGGAAATGCCCAAGTGATGACGGAAACCAAGAGGGAGGGGAGAGAAAGAACGAGATAGAAGGGGCGACCCAACAGAGAGAGGCCCACGGGTGGGAGCTGGCGGTAGTTAGTGGCCATCGTCTGGTGAGAGCTGCCCGGGAAACCCACGTCGCACTTTTCCCCAGCTCCCCGCACCCTTTACCGACTCCCAGGGTTCGCAACCAAGGAGCGGGGAAAGGCGGGCGGGGGTCTTCCCGAGGCCGTGCACACAGAGCTGCCCGCGAGGTTTAGGCGGGCCGCGTGGCCCGCAGCTGCGCAGCCAGCCTCCTTCTTCTCCCGCCGGGAACTGGCGGTGGTGTCGGCAGTGGAAAAAGGGAGCCGCGCTCCGGGTAGGGGTGGGTGGGGGGGGGGCGGGAATCGACAGGGAAGGGGATCGTGCCGCCATGGAGGACAAGGTGTTCACCAAGGAGCTGGACCAGTGGGTCGAGCAGCTGAATGAGTGTAAACAACTGAACGAGAACCAAGTGCGGACACTGTGCGAAAAGGTAAGAGAGGGAAGGCGAGAAATGGGGCACTGGGCTGGGTGGGGAGGGCAGCGGCGGCCCCTCTCCCGGTCTGTCTGTCCCTTGGGCCTTCCACACCCTGTCGAGGGGGCCCGCAGGCCTGCGTCTCAATTTCCGACTTCCAGCCTAGACTCAGCCAGGCCATTCCAGGGCCTCACACCCCCAGCTGGACTTACTGGCGCTAAGGGAAACGTGGCTTCGGGAATCCACGCCCCAGGTTTGATTGGGGTCGTCTGGAGTTCTGGGCAGTTCATGGCATTCCAGCATTTGACATATGGACTAGCAGTAGTAGCACATTAGAATGCCCAGAAATTCGTCGAATTCAGTTCCTTCCTTGAAAGTGCGTGGAAAACAATCTGAATGTTGTTAATGTTTAAAATGTAGAATGTTTTAGGCGAATGGGGGGAATGCGCCTAGTATTTGTACAGAGGTGGTTGTGATGACAAAGCGGTTTTTAAAATAGAGATTGCCTTTGGGCTAAACCGATGGTAACTGCGTTAAGAATGAAAGAATGATTCTTGGAAGTAAAATGTTGGTTTTCAGAAACAAGACATCAAGGCTCAAGCGTCAGTGCAGGACCGTACTTCTCACTAAGTCGTTTCTGTCTTTATTATGTATAAAGGGATCCCCCCCCCCCCATTCAAGAAATAATAACATCCATATGTTCAACTGTATACAGAGTTTCTGATTGTGTGGTCATGGACAGCTTTCTGAATTCTGTCCATTGTTTTCATAACCACTGACATTATTTCAGTATCTCCATGTTATGTACTTTAAATCCAAGGCTTTCTTAGTCACTTTTTGTATCTTACAGACTAAATAGTCTAATTTTCACGTTTTCTTGATAAAATACTCCATTTAAAATCCATGAAAAAAAGCGTTATATTTTTTTACTTTAACAGTGATTTTGTAGACCTTTAAAAAAACATACTTTATGAGATTTTATTGAACATAATAATAAAACGTTGTTAAGGGCTGTCAAGTTGGTTCCAACCAATAGCGACTCTCTATAGGGTTTTGGATGAGCAGCTCCTGAGTTTAACCACCAACTTTGCAATTCAAACCGATATTACAGTCCAGTGCATTATCCTGCAGCACCACACCAGGGACTCCGTAATAATAGTTTGTTGTTGTTAAGTGCAGTCGAGTCGATCCCGACTCATAGCAACCCTGTATAGGGTTTCCGAGGAGCAGCTGGTGAGCTTGAACCGCCAACCTTGTAGTTCAGACAGCTTTGCAGTCTGGCACATTAGCCCACCGTGCCACACATAATGGTGCCCCAAAAATGCACTGAAGCAGGAAGAATTTTGTCAGTCTTACTACTAATAGGGCAGAGTCCTGGCATGGCGCTGCAGGATAATGCACTGGACTGTAGGGTCAGTTTGAACCACAAGGTCGGTGGTTCAGGCTCACTAGCAACTACCGGTAAACCCTCTTCAGGGTCGCTATGAATCAGAACCAATTTGATGGCACTTAACAACAAACTAATAGGGCATTCTTCAAATTATACAGCTTATTTTGGGATAGAGAAATATTAAGTTAAAGTAGTGTTTTAAAATAAGGTTAGTGAACTCCTGTTGTGAAACTGTAGAATAAGCACTGTGCTGCTAACCACAAGGTCAGTAGTTCAAACCTACCAACCACTTTTTGGAAACCCTGTACAGGGTCACTATGAGTTGGACCAATAAATAACATCCATATAAATGGAGAAAAGATTGAAATTGTCACTGACTTCATTTTGCTTGTATCAAGCATCAGTACTCAAGCAGTAGTCAAGAAATCAAATGATGTATTGCACTGGGCAAATCTGCACAAAATCTCTTTAAAGTGTTGAAGAGCAAGGATTTCCGTTTTAGGTCGAAGGTGTGCCTGATGCAAGCCATGGTATTTTCAATAACCACATATGCATGTGAAAGTTGGACAATGAATAAGGAAGACCGTAGAAGAATTGATGCATTTGAGTTAGGGTGTTGGAGAAGAATATTGAAAGTGCCATGGGCTGCCAAAAGAATTAATCTTTGTTGGAAGAAGTAAAGCCAGGGTGCTCCTTGGAAGCCAGGATGACCAGGCTTCATCTCTCATACTTTGGACATATTGTCAGGAGGGACCATTCCCTGGAGAAGGATATCATGTCTGGTAAAGTGGAGGGTCAAAGAAAAAGAGGAAGACCCCAGTGAGATGGATTGGCACAGTGGCAGCATCAATAGGCTCAAAGTAACAATGATTGTGAGGTTGACCCAACATCAGGCAGTGTTTCCTTCTGTTGTGCATATGTCACTATGAGTCAGTACCAGCTCAGTGGCACCTAACAACATAACAAATGAGTTGGAACCGACTTGACAGCATTTAACAACAGCAGTGTTCTTTTGAACAAATGGAATCATGTTGTCCAAGGTCTTTACATAACTTTTTTTTTTTTTTTAATAGAATTTATTTCTGTAAGTTGTAGCTGTTGCTAAGTGCTGTTGATTTGTTTTGGACTTATAACGACCCTATGTAGGGTTTGAGGAAGCTTTCTATATATATCAAGAGATAATATTTTTATTTAAGCTTCCAAATAGATTGAACTCCCACATAATTGATATGTTTAAGCTTGTAGCTTATACTTAAAAAAAAAAAAATTCCACTTTCTGTCTTAAGTTTATATCTTGTACTTTTTCTTGCCCACTTTTTTCTTTGGATATTGTACTTATTCACAAAAGGTGAATTTGTAAGTGAAGATTTCCAACCATTGATTTTTGTTTTCTGCCCATGTCAGTTTTTGTTTTGACGAATTGACACGGTATTGGCATGATTTAAAATTGACTCACTGGCTACCGGTTTGTTTGTTTCCCCCATAGATGGAGAGGTGAATGAAATTCCTGCTTTTGAACAATACTTAGTTTTACAGTCTTCTAGCAGCTATGGTGTTGTTTGTGGTATACATCTGTAGTTCCATTTCATATCCCTACCCCCATCCTCCTTGTTCCTGATAAGTAGAGTCTGTAAAAGGACCTTTTGTAATCTAAATTCAAACCCTGGCTCCACAACTATCTGCCAGTTTCTTTTCATTTCTGATTCCTTACTTGTAAGACAGGAATAATATTACCTATCATCTGGATTGATTGTATTAAGTAAGATACTACCCATGTACAGTACTGCTAAATAAAAAAAAAAAAAAGATAAAAACCGCTTTTTTGTTTTAAATTTCATCTCATTTTCTTTTGGAAAGAAATACAAAATAAATGTAAATATATCAAAACTTCCCTGTGATGAAAGTTTTTCAAGAGAAAAACTATAAATTCACCAAAAACCAAACCCACTGCCATGGAGGTGATTGTAGCTCAAAGCCATCAGGTTTCTGAGGCTGTACATCTTTACAGGAGCAGATAGCCTCATCTTTCTCCTGTCTAGCAGTTGATGAATTTGAACTTCTAACCCTGTGGTTAGCAGTCCAGTGCCTACCCTACAGTGCCACCAGAGATCCTATAGTATAGCTTTGTTGTTACTGTTATTAAATGCTGTTGTTATGTGCCGTGGAGTCGGTGTTCTGACTCATAGTGATCCTGTACAGGGTTTCCGAGGCTGTAAATCTTTACGGGAGCAGAAAGCCTCATCTTTCTCCCACGAAACAGCTGGTAGTTTCGAACCGCTGACCTTGCCGTTCGCAGCCCGATTTGTAACCACTACGCTACTTGTGAAGCTCTGAAAAACAGTATGTTTAGTGATTCTTATATCTAAAGTCCAAAGTATTGGGGTTAGTAGCAATTATGGAAGTGACTTTACTCCTAACTTAGTAATTGCTGTTCTCATCCTGGTCAAGAATGACAAATATCTTGGAAAAAAATATAAAGGCAGGGGGTGGGGTGGGAGGGTGGGGGGTAAAATGAACTATAAATCCTTTTTTTAAAATTCCTTTCTACTAGATTTTACTTTAGTTTGTTTTGTTTTTAATTTTTTGTACTGTATTGGAAATATACTAGAGTCCTGGTGTGACACTATAGGATAAGCACTCAACCTCAAGGTCGGTTTGAACTGCAAGGTCAACAGTTCAAACTCACTAGCTATTCCTCGGAAACCCTATATGTGGTTGCTATGAGTTGGAACCAATTTGAAGTCATTTAACAACAACAACGATATTGAAAATACAAGTCTATTGAAAATTACTTTTTAAGGAATTTTCATCACTGTGGTATTGATTTACCATTAACTTTAAATTTTTAACTCAGCTTGCCTGAGAAATGAAGAAATCAGCTGTAACCAAGACTAGCGAAGTACCTATTTTGAGGTGGTGGTAATGGTGGTTGTGTGCTACTGTGTCTGTTTGGACTCATAGCAACTCTGTATAGGGTTTGGCTGTAGATCTTTATGGGCGCAGAAAGCCTCATCTTTCTCCTGCAGAGTGACTGGTAGATTTGAACTACTTACCTTGCTGTTAGCAGCCCAGCTTGCAGTCCACTATGCTACCGGGACTCCTGGTTCAAGCTCACCAGCTGCTCCTCAGAAACCCTGTACGGTGTCACTATGGGTCAGAAACAACTTGACAGCACTTAGCAACAACATATGTTCATGACAATCCTGGTGTTAGTGCTGTAGGATCAGCAGTGGACTGCAAACCACAAGGTTCAAACCCATCAGCTGCTTCTCAGAAACACTATACAGGATCGTTATGAACTAGAATCCATTCAGTGGCACTTAACACCATCCAGGGCTCCTAATTATTTACATAAAATAGTCAAGTATATCTTCTGAGAAGAGTGTTTCTTAACACAAACTTAAATTAGCATTTCACCTTTTGAACTAAATGTGTGTAGAGAAATTGCTTCTGCAGTGCATTCCTGCAACAGCTTTGTACTTAGTAATTATAAGATCATGTGCCCAGAGAGCCAGTCGAAGGCTGTTCAGAACATTCTGTGACTGAAACTATATTAACTCTTGGTAAGGTTTCAGGCAGAGTATAAATTTTAGGTTTTTGACCTGCTATCATTGTCTTATAACTGAAGTGCCTTGGTGGTGATATTCTCGATGGGGAGGGAAATGTAGTTTGTTTCTGTGCTGACATATACTGATAACTATAAAATGCCTATTTTGAGGCTTTCGTTGGAGTATGAATGTGTAAGTTTTATATTAGATTAATGGATGTTTCTGGGCCTATGACTTCACTCTTGACATAAGAAGAGTATCTTAAAGTTGTTTACTTCGTTTTTATTGTGAAATAGTTTACTGAATTCCTGAATGCCAGAAGCCAACTTAATGATGTTTTTAGCTGTCATTGCACAACCAAGTAAAATATTGTTTGACTCCAGGCCTTCCCCTATAGCTAGTGCTCTGAATCAGACTTCCAGCCTCCTAAGCTATGAGAAAATACATTGTTCTTTAAAGCCACCCATTTGTGGTGTGTCTATTACAGTAGCACTACACCCACCTGTAGAAAGGGAGAAAATATTTACAAATCTTATATCTTATAGCAGTCTAGTATCCCACATGGACAATGAAGTTTTAAAACTCAGCAGCAAAAAGACAGCCCAATTTTTTAAATGGGCAAATAATTTATTTCCCTAAGAAGAAATATAGTGAAATAAGTACATGAAGAGATACACAATATCATTAGTCTTTGGTGTTGCTTAGTGTCCTGGAGTCCATTTTGAATTATAGCAACCCTATTAAGGTTTCCAAGTAGCAGTTGGTGGGTTTGAACAGCCAACCTTACTGGTTTTAGTCCATTGCTTATCCTACAGCATCACATCAAGACTCCACGTGAAAGAATCTTAATTCCTCTTTGATAATGTTTTTGTTGTTGAGGGCCGTCAAGTGAGTCCGACTTACCCTGTATAGGGTTTCCAAGGAGTAGATGGTGGGTTTGAACAGCCAACCTTGATGTTTTCAGTACAGTGGTTATTCTACACCACCACACCAGTACTCCAGTATAAATACTGTTGTTGTTGTTAAGTGCCGTCAAGTCGATTCTGACCCATAGCAACCCTGTATAGGGTTTCCAAGGAGCAGCTGGTGAGCTTGAACCGCCCTTCTTACAATTCAAACAGCTTTGCAGTCTGGCACATTAACCCACAGTGCTACAGAAGGACTCCATATAAATACCGTTGTTGTTGTTATGTGCCGTGGAGTCGGTTCTGACTCATAATGACCCTATACAGGGTTTCTGAGGCTGTAAATCTTTACGGGAGCAGAAAGCTTCATTTTTCTCCCGTGGAACAGCTGGTAGTTTTGAACTGCTGACCGTGAAATTTGCAGCCCGATTCGTAACCACTACACTACCAGAGCTCCTTATATAAATACTGTTGTTGTTGTTAAGTACCATGTAGTTGGTTCCGACTCATAGTGACCCTACACAGGGTTTCTAAGACTACAGATCTTTATGGGAGCAGACTGCCTCATCTTTCTGCCGCGGAACCACTGGTAGTTTCGAACTGCCGACCTTGAGGTTAGCAGCCCGATTTGTAACCACTATGCTACCAGAGCTCCTTCTAGGAAAATGCAAATCCAGCACCATAGTGAGATACCACTTCACACCAACCAGATAACTATTTTATTTATTTTTATATATATATTGGCAGAGGTGTGGTGAATGGATCACAAAATTGTAATATATCCGTACAAGGGAATGTTCAGCTATTTAAAAAAAAGAATCATTGATGCATGCTACAGTGGGGGTGAACCAAGAAAACAGTGTTGTAAGAGAAAGAAGCAGACAATGTTTTTTAAACGTGTAATTGCATTTATATGACATATTCAAGTTACAGACAGGAAGCAGATTGGCTCCAGGGACTGAATGGAGCAGGGAATAATTGCTTAGTGAGTACAGGGTTTCTTGTAGTGGTGATGGAAAAGTTTGGAACTAGAGGGAGGTGTAGTGGTTAACATCTCTTTAAACAAAGTTGGGAGTGCTGGTGTGGCACTGTGGGGTAAGTACTGGACCACTGATCATAAGGTCAGAGCTTCAAACCCACCAGTTGTTCCTCAGAAACTCTCTACAGGGCTCACTATGAGTTGGAATTAACACGACACTTAACAGCAGCAACACCACCAAACAAAGTTTAATGCTGATCTTGGTAGATCCTTGACTTATATTTTAAAATAGAGTCTTATTAAAAAGTACCTCCTTTCTTACTATATCAAGGAATGACATGATTACAGTGGAATATGAAGTTAAAACTCAGTTCTGTTGACTGAACACAATCATTTTTTTATACCTGTACAATAAGTCAGTCTCTCATAGTGGACAGGAAAGAAAAACCAAATTGGACTACCATGAACTAGTACTGATGACTATAAAGCAGACTTTGAAACTGATTCATTTCTCCTTTGTACAGTGTGGCAAGAAGGTATTTACATTATAATGATTTTTTTTCATACACAGTGGTTTCATTTGAAACATAATGTGTTTTCTGATCTGAAGATCTTGGAAGAAATTTTTCCTTTCTTCAGGACAAATATGAAGAACTTGGTGAATAAAGTCCTTTGGTGAAAGAAAACCAAAATGCCAGAAATTGAAGATAAAATTAATTTATTTTCCTAAATTTTAGTTTTTTCTAAGTTAATTTTTTTCTAGGAAGAATGGCCTTTTAAAAAATCATAAGCATAATTTACTAATGTACATGAGAAATTTGAATGTTAGATTAAATAGGATTTTTTCTTTTCTTTGAGCTGTTTGCCTAAGCCTTTTTTGTTTGTTTTTTTAAGTATGAGGCTAAATCAAAAAGTATTGCAGCAAAATCATAGCTTTCTTAAACAAAAATACTAATGTGAAGTAACTGTTTCTCAGCATATCCTCCATTTAGATCTATACACTTCTAAAGATGGTGTTTGCATCTCTCTAACCCTTCCCAGTTTTGGCATCCTCAAAGGTCATAAATCATGCATTGAAATGTTCTCTGAGTTCAGTAAACAAAAAAAACATCTGAAGGGGCATCATCAGGGTTATAGATAGAGTAGATGGGGTAAGGTTTCCCAGTGAAATTTTCATAGCCCTGTTACCCTCGAAGATTGAGCAGGTACAGTGTTATGAGGGAGAAAATGTACTTGATATGTTCTTAAAACTTCTTCCTAATAAGCCCCCAGATTGTCCTGTGATTTTGTAGAAAATCTATCAAAATATGATCCCTTTGGAATTCCAAAAAAACAGCCCCCATAACCTTCTGAGCTGACCTCTCTCTGCCTTCAGTTGAACTGGCCTAATAGATACCTTTGAAAGCCACTGTTTTGATTTAACCTTTTTCTTTGAAGGTTCCCTTAGGAAGCTAGTACAAGTGTATTACTGAGAGAACTTGTCTACAGCCTTGCACCGATCACAGAGACATGTCTCAACATGTTTTATTTGGTGTAAACGTGTGCATGTATGAACTAGAACCCTAGTAGCAGTACTTTTTTACTTATCCTGGTAACTGAACTGTGCTGTTGTTGTTGAGTTGGTTCCCACTCATAGTGACCCTAGGAGCAACTGACGGTTTTGAACTGCTGACGTCACAGCAGTCCAGTGTTTATCCTACAGCACCACACCAGAACTCCCTCGTACCTATAGCAAAACATAAATTTAATCTCACCCCTGTGAAGTTAACATACTATCCATTTACTAATGACCAAATGCTGTCTAATACTTCTGTCTATTCCTTTTACAAGTCTAAGTGTGATAAACCTGGCAAGTTCTGTTACCTTTCTGGGAAATAGAAGAGATCAGTCTTAAACTAGGGTTACTGCTGTTTCTTTATTATTGAAGCACTTTATTGTCCATTGTAAACTATCCTTTGATTGAGATACTTTTGTGAACGTAAGAATTAAGAGATAATCTTGAGGTGCATTTTAGAGATTATTGATTTGTACTGTAGTTAGTTGTTGTTGGGTGCCATTGAACCTGTTCCAACTTATATTGACCCTATGCACAACAGAATGAAACACTGTCTGGTCCTGCACCATCCTTTCAATTGTCATGTTTGAACCCACTGCTGCTGCCACTGTACTAATCCATCTCATTGGTGGGTCTTCCTCTTTTTGCTGACCCTCCACTTTACCAAGCACGATGTCCTTCTCTAGTGACTACTAGTTCCTCCTGATAACACGTCCTAAATCTGAGAAACAAAGTCTGGCCCTTCTGGCTTCCAAGGAGCATTCTGGTTGTGCTTCTTCCAACAAAGATTTGCTTGTCTTCTGGCAGTCCATGGCACTTTCCGTATTCTCCAATACCATAGTGCAAATGCATCAGTGCTTTAACGGTCTTCCTTATTCATTGTCCAACTTTCGCATGCATATGAGACAATTGAAAATCCTGGTGTAATACTGTAGTCTAATAGCACTATGAATTGTTATAACCAAAAGTGCAAATAGCCATTAAATGTTTATTCAGTGAATGTTTTTTCACCAAGACAATAATTTCATTCTGAGAATGGTGGAGGAGTTAGAATCAAATTTCTCAGCCTACTCAGTCTTTGAAGAAACTTTATTTGGACTGACTTTTTTATCAGAGTTTTGTTTTATTTTTTAATGTGTAAGATATGTGTAGGCTGTAGCTAAATTTTTGTA
The DNA here is from genome assembly GCF_000296735.1 of Chrysochloris asiatica. Taxonomy (NCBI): domain Eukaryota; kingdom Metazoa; phylum Chordata; class Mammalia; order Afrosoricida; family Chrysochloridae; genus Chrysochloris; species Chrysochloris asiatica. The sequence goes on along the minus strand of NW_006408529.1, from coordinate 37,208,475 downwards.
TTTTCCCATTTTATGGAGAATAAAATAATGATAAAGTTTTATCTACCTTAAAAACATTCTCACACAATACTTACGTCCGGGATAAGGAGCGCTCAGAATTGGGTTAGCAATCTTGTCTTTGCTTTAATAGCAAAAGAGGCACTTGGTCAAATAAATGCTGCTGCTATGCATTTACATCATGTATGTACCATATTTTAGTTCCGCTCCCATGTGTTCAAATTTCTGGAGATTCAGCTATGAACAGAAGAGGAAACAGATGGTAAACAGATGTAATAATGTCAGGCAGTGATTTTTGATAGAAAAGACAGGAGAAGGGGAGAGTGATGAGCTGTTTTTAGTTTAGTAGAGAACTGTCAGATTCTTCATAATATAATTTACTTTTGTAAGCTGAAAGGATTTTTATTCCATATTAAATTTTGCATGGGGAAAATTTGAATAAATCATAAATAGGTGAATGGGTTGTGTGAAATTTTTCTGTGACTTGAACTTGAACTGCGTGTTTTGTTTAATTTAGTGACAAATTGTCTTGTTACTGCTCTGTAAACTGTTAATAGTGAAAAAAGCCAGTTGTCAGTTTAAAAATATTATTCTAATTTTATTTTTATAACTTACTATACAAGTTTTAGCATTTTAATATAGTCAAAATTATCCATCTTTTCTAATTAAACTTTAAGCTTTCACAAAAATCACATTGGAGGTTGGGGAAATGGAGTTATTCAGGTGCCTTGACTCAATCCAGGTGACGGATTAACTCGACTCTATCTTCTGTAGGCCCAAGAATCTACATTTTGAAAAGCATCCTGTGTGCTCCGCTGTAAAAATTCAGATTGAAGTTTGAGAAATATTATTTGATGGCTTACTCTAATTGTTAATATTTCTTTATAGGAAACCTGCCAAAAGTAGAGCTCATCTTATTACATGCAGTATTGACCGTGCATCTATTCTATGCCTTCGTGAATTACCTGAATGTATCTGTCATTTACCTTCACCACAGTTCTTCATACTATAGATTTAAACTTGGTCTTGTGTGTGTCCCAGGAATAATTAGATTTTATCTAAATCACATTAAAAAATAATCATGAGAAATACATGTAGAATCACAAGGTTTGAAGAAAGAGGTTAACATAGCAGGCCTGAGACTGTTATCCTTAGAAATGCCAGTTTGCAAGGTTAACCCTGGATTAGCATCTGGATTTCAAGAGGAATTCCCACCATTCTCTCATGATAGTGGCTCACTATGCCTAATTTTTTTATGCAGAAATATGGTTTATGCTGAAATGAACATCTACTTTTCCTTTTAGAAGTTTAGAATTTCAGAACTTGGTAAACAGAGGGTACCTATGTGATCAGCATCCAACGAAAAAACCTTGGGCACTTGTGTCTAGAGGCCTTGCCTGAGGAATTAAGCACGTCTTAATGGGACTCCACTGGAAGAGGACTTCTTGTGCCTGGTTTTCTCAGGACTTTGTCCCATGTACCTTCTTCTCCTTTTGCTGGTTTTACTTTGTGTCCTTTCACTGTAATAATTCATAATTGTGAATCTGACTACATACATAATGAGTCCTGTGAGTCTTCCTCATGAATTTCTGAACCTAGGGTAGTCTTGGGGTAGTCTGACATTTTTTCTTGGAGAATCATAAATGTCAGGTGAACAGGACACATTGGCCGATCTAACACATTGTTTTCCTGGTGGCAAATTAGATTACTGTATAAGTTGGTGATCCAGGAACCTGAAGAAAGTGTGGTAGTGGTGGTATGCCATGGAATTGGTTCAGACTTACAGCGGCCCTGCATAGAATTTCTGAGGCTATAAACCTTTACGGGAGCAGAACACCTCATCTTTCTCCCATGGAACAGCTGGTGGTTTCAAACTGCTGACCTTGAGGTTCACAGCCCAACTCATAAACACTGTGCTGCCAGAAAATACCATGGCTTAGATCAGATGCACTTTAGAATTATAGGCTCATGAATGTTGTTGTTAAGTGTGATCAAGTTGGTCTGACTCATAGCCACCCTCTGTAGGGTTTCTGAGGAGCATCTGGTGAGTTTGAACCACCGATCTTGCGGTTCAAACCGACTTTTCAGTCCAGCGCATTAACTGACAGCACAACACCAGCACTCATGGATAACTAGTTTAAATGAAAAGACTAGGATGCATAGATAACTTGTGTTAAGATTACACAATTAAAACTAGAAGTATAGCTTGTTTTCTGGAAGACTTATGGTACATGTAATCTCATTCTAACATTATAGGCAAGGAGAAGAAAAAATATGGACTACTTTGTTTGTAAAAGTCCAGGTTTTAATGCATCCAATAAGTTACTCTGAAGATAGAGTAACCTGTGATTTCCTACAATGTGTATACAAGTTTTCACTATGAAATCAAGACTCTTAATTAGTATAACAGAAAACTAGTGCTAGAAACAAGTTAGAGTGAATAGAATAAAAGAATTGTGAACCCACTTACTCTAAATGTAGTTTCTGTTTCATGTTCCATTTAAGTCAGCAGAGCAGATAATATAGCACTTTTCAAGCTTTTTGTCTCCTGACCTGTTTATACCTTTAAAAATTATTGAGATCCCTAAAGAGGTTTGTTTGTGTCTGTTATATCTTGTTTTTTGTGTAGGTTTTTTTTTTTTTTTTGGTTTTGTTTTGTTTTTTAACTATATTGGAAATTGAAACAGGATTTAAAAAAAAAAAGCTTAAAATCCGTTCATTACATGTGAACATAAATTTTTTTAATTGAAAAACTATTTCCTTTAGATTAGTATAGAGTGACACTCTGGTATTTTTTGCAAATCTCTTTAATATCCAGCTTAATAGAATATAGCTGGATTCACATATTTCTTTCTGCAAACAATCTTTTTTGTTTGAAGTATGATGAGGGGGTTTCAAAACTTAAATTATTACATATACTTGAGTGTTTTTGTGTACACCCCCCCCCCAAAAAAAGGGAATAGAAGCAAATACTGTTGAATTATGGTGCACAGAAGAGATTGTTAGCATTACAATGAAACGATGCGTGTAAAACTGATGCTCTCCCATGTAAACTATCACTCAAATCACAATAAAAACTTTAAAAAGTTCATGGGAAAATCCTGTTATCTTTTGATTCCATACTCCTTGAACTTTTTGAAGTGTCACTTTGTACATGAAAAAATACAGAAAATCTCTTTACATACATTTAAAATTAACTTTTTATTTTTATATAGAGAAGCAGAGAGGCATTAAATTATATTTTTTAGTCAGTTGGTGTAAAAATTGTTTAAAGCTTTAGTCCATTTAACAATCTAAACAAAAGTTTATTAATTCAGAGCTTTATATTCTCAAGCACTTTTGTATCAATAATTGCTTACAGCTGCCTAGGCCACAAACATTTAAGGACATGTGTATTTCTTTTCCTGAAAGGGGATAAAAGAAGAAAATAACCTAGATCAAGGAAATCAACTAGTTATTCTTGAGAACCTTACAGAGGAATTTAATTGCCCTGGAATCTTTTCATTCCATTTTTCCATGAACATTTTGAAGCCCCTTGTACATTAACTCTTGAGGAATATTTTGATGTGTCAAGCGATTGCTCTGTGTGTATGTAGTACTTCAAAATGAGTAGTTAAATAAACTGTTAACTATCATCCACTTAAAACCAAACCCACTGCCATCAAGTTGATTCTGACTCATAGTCATCCCAAAGGACAGAGTAGAACTGCTCCGTAAGATTGCCGAGACTCAGTTTTATGGAAACAGACTGCCACATCTTCCCCCCACAGAATAGCTGGTGGGCTCAAACTGCCAACCTTGAGATTTGTAACCCAATGTTTTACCCACTGCCACCTGTGTCCACTTACTGCCTTTTCTCTATATTTTAGTAACACTTCCTTTAGTGGATTTTTACATAAAATTAACTTTTTTATTACTAATGTCAGTTACCTGAAGACTCTATCTGATTTTTTAAAATATTGGTTTCCATTAACTTGAGAAGCAAATTACTTGACGCTTGCTAAGTAAGTGACACAATAATGTTTCTAATTTGTACATTTGTTGCTATTATGTTGTTGTTTACTGTAGAGACCTTATGACTAGGATTTAAGTACTATAAATAGGTTTCTTACATTAGGATTTTTATTATTAGTTCTTTTCCTATGTGATTTAGACCAGCTGTTTGAAGATTTTAATTCTAGTGTGATCATTCCAAGACATTTTTATAGCAACTTTTTGTTGTGGAACTCTTATTAAATAGGTGATCCTGTAATACTGTGACTTAACCTTTTTCATTTACATATTAAATACCTTTTAAAAGCACTAGACTATAAGGTAGGTTTGAACCTCAAGATCGACAGTTCAAATCCACCAGCTGCTCCTGAGAAACCCATGTATAGGATCTCTATGAGTCAGAATCAACTCAATAGCACTTATTAGCTACAACTTATCCAGTATGCTTTTATAACATTCTTTTGTTTTAAGTGCCGTCGAGTGGACTGTATTCTTAGAGTTCCTGTGTGGGGTTCCTGAGGCTGTAAATCTTTGTGGGAGCAGAAAGTTTTGTCTTTTCTCCTGCGGAGCAGCTTATGAACTCTAACTGCCCACCTTGTGGTTTGCAGTCAAGTGCTTATCCTACAGAGCCACCGTTCTCATAACATTCTTGGCTGTGTGCTGTGGAGTCAGTTCTGACTCATAGCAACCCTGTACAGGGTTTCCAAGGCTGTAAACCTTTACAGGAGCAGAAACTACTGCAGAATAGCTGGTAGTTTCGAACTGCTGACCTTGCGGTTCACATCCTGATTCGCAACCACTATGCTACCAGAGCTCCTTCATACATTCTTAATGACAGTTTAATATAGGATTCTGAGTTTATGCTTTTATTTTTTTTTTCTAGCTATTCAGTGAAGTCCTGGTGTGGCGTTATGGGTTAACACACTAGACTGCAGCAAAGTTGGTTTGATTCACAAGGTCGGCAATTCAAGCTCACTAGCTGCAACAAATGTGTATAACTACAAGTACAAGGATGCTTGCTTTTAAAAGAAAAAAATCAGAAACTATAAATACCCACTGAATGTTGTTGTTAAGTGCCATTGAGTTGGTACCAACCTATAGTGACCCTGCATAGGGTTTCTCAGGAGTGGCTGGTGAGCTTGAACCAACCACTTTGCGGTTCAAACTGACTTTGCAGACTAGCACCACAGCACCACACCATAAAATAATTACATGTTTAGATATTATTTAATGTATAATATAAATGTCTAAAAGTGGAGTTGTTTGGTCCAGTAGTGTAACTAGGTATCAAAATATAGCCAAAACCAAAACCGTCTGCTAAGTCCAGATCATAGTCACTCCGCATGTGTCAGAGTAGAATTACACTCCATAGGGTTTTCAGTGTCTTGTTACCTTTAGGAAATAGATCACCTTGTCTTTTTTCTGAGGAGCTCTGGATGGATTCAAACGACCAATCTTTTTTCCATGTGGTTAAATTTAAGGTCAATCAGAATAATCATGGTGTGGTGTTGTAGGTTAAGCATTAAACTGCAATGTTGGTTTGAACTGAAAGGTCAGTGGTTCAAATCCACCAAGCTGCTCCTTGGAAACCCTATGCAGGGTCATATGGGTTGGCACCAACTTGATGGCACTTAACAAGAATATCTTCCTCCTCAAGATTCTTAACTTAGTCATCTTTATTTTGCCATAAAGGGTAATATTGACTCTTATTGTATACTGTAACATAAAAACTGAGAGTAAATAGAATAAGAAATGTTGTTTGTTGTTAGTGCCTTCGAGTCGGGTCTGACCCATAGCGACCCTTGTACAGGTGTTCTGAGGAGCATCTGATGGGTTTGAACTCCCAGTCTTTTGATTAGCAGTCCAGTGCCACACCAGGACTTTTGTTGTTGTTGTTGTTAAGTGCCTTCGAGTCGGGTCCAACCCATAGCGACCCTGTACAGGGTTTCCGAGGGTGTAAATCCTTACGGGAGTAGAAAGCCTCATCTTTCTCCCGCAGAGCGGCTGGTAGTTTCGAACCACTGACCTTAAGGTTCGCAGCCCGATTCGTAATACCAAAGTTAAATAAAAGAAAATAGATATCGCAGTTTTTGCATCAGCTTTCAAGGCCAAAAAAAGCATTATTAAGGATGCAAAGGGGTTGTTACATCATAAAATTGATTGGAAGTCTATAAAAATCTCATATAACTACATTGGAAAACATTTGTTTCAAAATATATAATGCAAAGACTTAGACCCACTGGGGAATTGACAGCCCACCAGTACAGAAAAATTCACACTGCTCAGAAGAATGTAAACCAACCAAAAAATTAAGTATATAGTAGATTTGAACAATAGTTTTGACCTAATGGAATTGTAAAATTTTATACATACCAATTATTAGAAAATGTATGTGTTTCTCAAACATTCATAGCATGAACATTTAGGAAGGTGAACAGTATACCATGCCATAAAGCAAGTCTTAAAAAATGCCAAGAGTAGTAGTATATAGCCCATGTTCTCTAATCACTGTGTATTTAACTTAGAAATAGATAATTTTAGAATACATGCCAGAACTTTTCTTCCTTTTTCTTCTGTTCTTCCCTTTAGGACTTGCATTCCCCTAACCAAACAATTACTTTAACCCTTGCTCAGGTTCTGTTCTCTGTCCTTGTGCCATTAATAGGCCTATTTACAATAATAACAGGGAAGTGGAAATCCTTTCCTTTTATTCTAAACTATTCTAAGGTTGCCCTTTAGTTAAGTCTTTATATGAATTTTAGGGATCTGGTTTTGATTGAGTTTACAAATTATATTAAGTCTTTCCTTTGATAGATTATATCATTTACTGTTTGCATATCTATATCAATCCCAGTTCTTACCTCTTTATCTCCCATGGTTTTGTGCTTCTCTTCTGTTATGTTGTCGTGTTAAGTGCCACTGAGTTGATTCCGACTCATAGGGACCCTGTATAGGGTTTCCAAGGAGCAGCTGGTGGGTTTGAACCTTGCGGTTCAAGCCGACTTTGTGGTCCGTTGCATTATCCTGCAACACCCATAGGCCTGGAAATAAACAAGTTGTTAGTTTACTATACATACCAAGTAAAAGAGAATCTTCTGACAGGTTGGTGAGGAGATTTCTGTTCTTGTTACTGTCTAATTTTCTTCCTGGTTCTGAATGCTTTCTTATTAGGCAAGGTTACCAGATATATGAGATACTAATGGACTTGAATTTAGTCACTACATTTAACTTGCCAGTGTTTACACATAAATTCTGTGCTTTAGGGGCCTCTTACTCAGTGTGGCACTGTAGGATACGCAGTGGACTAAGAGGTTAGTTTGAACTGCAACATCAGTAGTTCAAACTCACTAACCTCTCCTAAGAAACCCTATACAGGGTCGCTGTGAGTCAGAAACAATGGCATTAAACAATAGTTCTTGACTTATTAACTGGTGCAGTGGGCTAATGCATCAGACTGCAAAGTTGTTTGAATTGCAAGCTCACCAGCTGCTCCTTGGAAACCCTATAGGGACGCTATGGGTCAGAATCGACTTAACGGCACATAACAACAACAACAACTTAGAATGAAGAAGTTGAAGGTTGGATTAGAATTAGTAGAAGAATGTGTTTAGTTCATTGAAAATGAGCAATATGTGACTTTTTATATATTGACTCTTTTTAGATTTATAAATAATA
>NW_006408529.1:37198496-37200630 GCF_000296735.1 Chrysochloris asiatica | reverse complement strand
AGAATTGGTGGAAAATCACCAGATACAAACTATCTATTCATGGGTGACTATGTAGACAGAGGTTACTATTCGGTGGAGACTGTGACTCTTCTTGTGGCATTAAAGGTATGATTAATGACAATTTTTTTCTTTAGTATTTAAACAGGCAATTTGTATTTATTGACTGTATGTACACATTTCCATATACATGCGTAAAACACATAGAAGACATAGTTACAGACACTTAAGACATATCAAACACCTTGTGGAATTGGATTTCTGGGTTAGAAGGAAGGATTAGGACCATAGTCTCATAAAACATCTTGATCAATTGACATACAGTTTATAAAGCTATTTTGTATGTTCTAGTTTTGTGAGTAGCGTCTGGGATGTTAAAAGCTTGTGAGTGGCCGTATAAGATAGTTATTATTCTCTACTCGTCCAGAGCAAAAGAGAAAGAAGGAAACCAAAGACTCAAAAAAGAAACTAGTCTACAGACTAGTAGAATAGTCTCTCTGAACCACAGCCTCATCTACTGTGAGATCAGAAGTGGTAACCAGACATCACTGTTGTTTTTGTTGTGTATTTTTTGTTTAACTACTGACTGTTTTAAGCTGGGCCATAATAGATTAATCCTCATAGGCTCTGTTGTACATTTTTTTCCTCCTATTCTAACATGCCTTTTTTAAAAAAAAAACAAAAACAAAAAACACACCCAATGAACTGAGACTGTTGATCTGAAATACTGCTCAAACCCTGAACCAATACTAACCCCTAAGGTCACCATTTAGCCAAATTGCAAACTGGCTTACAAAATAACATCATCCCTAAGTACTGTACTTATTTTTAAAATTAATTATTTGGTCAACAAATACTTTAAAGCAAAGATGAGAATGTAAGAGTTAGGGAAATTAGATTAATAGCAATAGAACAACAAGAATGGGTAATAAGACTGTTCATACATTGTGAAGACTGTCAGTGAAAACTTTATATTGTTAGTATCCAATAAGAACCTAAACTTCTGTGTAAACCATCACCAAAAACACAAATAATGTTTTTTTAAAATAGAAATGAATTTCCTTGTTTAATAAAAAGATTTAAAGTAGGGGCACAAAGCAAGAACAGCCATATTTCATTCAGTTTTACATTCTACCTTGTGGTACATTCAGTTATGGGGGTTGGTGTGTGCCCTTGAGTTGGTTGTAACATATAGTGACTCTGTGTAGGGTTTCTGTAGCTCTAAACCTTTACAGGAATAGAAAACCACATCTTTCTGCCTCGGAGCAACTGGTGGATTTGAAATGCTGACCTTTCAATTAGCAGCCCAACTTATAACCCACTACAATACCAAGGCTCCTGAAGCCCTGTAAAATAATAAACCCACTGTTGTCAAGTCAGTTCTGAATTACGGCAGTCATATAGGATAGAGTAGAACTGCCCCCAAGGTTTCCAAGACTAAAATCTTAGAAGCAAACTGTCACAACTTTCTCCCATGGCATGGTTGGTGGGTGCAAACTAATGTCATTTTGGTGAGCAGCTAAGGACTTAATCACTCTCCCACCAGGGCTCCTGGTAAGTTTTACATTCTTGAACCACATCTCATCTGTCAGTTTGTCATACTGTGGTGGCTTGTGTCTTGCTGTGATTCTGGAAGCTATGCCACAGCTATTTTAAATACCACCAAGGTTACCCATGGTGGACAGGTTCCAGCTGAGCTTCCAGACGAAGACAGACCAGGAAGAAGGAAAGATGGACTCCTTCTGAATATCTAGTCACTGAAAACCTTAAGAGTAGCAGTGGAACAGTGTCAGCACTAGATTATTGAGTATTGAAACATGATAGAGGGGCACCAGAATATTGTCAGATATAGTGTTGGAAAATGAGCCCTCTCAGGTTGGAAGGCACTCAGAAAGTTACTAGGGAAGAGCTGCCTCCTCAAAGTAGACCATATGACATGAATGGAATAGAGTCCTTAGGATCTTCATCTGCTGATAGGACACAACTCAAAAATGAAGGGAAACAACTATAAACGTCCATTAATCATCATGAATATAGGAAAATTGGAAATTGACAAAAATGAAATAGGATGCATAAGCATCAATATCCTAAAAGGGAAGAACACCCTCAGCATTTCTCAAGCTGAGGGAACTGAAGC
>NW_006408529.1:37196408-37197481 GCF_000296735.1 Chrysochloris asiatica | reverse complement strand
GATTGCTAAAAGTGAAGAGGATTTAAAATACTTACTGATGAAGGTCAAAAACCACAGCCTTCCGGTATGGGTTGCATCCCAAAGTAAAGGAAACAAAAGTCCTCACCACTGTACCAGAAAACAGCAGAAAAGATTGAAGTTGTCAAAGACTTTATTTTGCTTGGATCAGCCATCAACATTCATGGAAGCAGCAATCAAGAAATCAAACGATGTATTGCATTAGGCATATCTACTGCACAAGACCTCTTTAAAGTGTTGAAGAGCAAAGATGTCAGTGTGCGTGACCCAGGCCATGGTATTTTCAGTAGACTCATACAGACATGAGAGTTGGTCAGTGAATAAGGAAGACCATAAAGGAATTGATGCATTTGAGTTATGGGGTTGGAGGAGAATATTAAAAGTATCATGGACTGCCAAAAGGACAAACAGATCTGTGTTGGAAGAAGTACAGCCATAGTGCTTCTTGGAAGTCTGGATGACCAAATATCATCTCTCATACTTAGCATATATTGTCAGGAGCGACCAGTCCCTGGAGACGTATATCATGTTTGATAAGGGGCTCTGGTAGCATAGTGGTTACGAGTCGGGCTGCTAGCCTCAAGGCCAGCAGTACGAAACTACCAGTGGTTCTGTGGGAGAAAGATGAGGCTTTTTGCTCCCATAAAGATTTACAGCCTCAGAAATCCTATATAGGGTCGCTATGAGTCAGAACCAACTCCACGGTATACCACCACCACCAAAGTTGAGAGTTGGAGAAAATGAGGAAGACCCCCCCCCAATGAGACTGATTGGCACAGTGCAGCAATGATTGTGAGGACCTGGCAGTGTTTTGTTCTGTTATGTATAGGGTTACTATGAGTTGGTAACTACTCAGTGGCACCTAGCAACAACATTCTTGAAAAAGGGATTAAAATAATGCATTAAATGTCTCCTGTCTACTTCTAGTAAATATTATCATTCTATTGGATAATCTGTTACACATGGACCTCGCCAGATGGAACACATAGAAATCAAGTAGACTACATCTGTGGAAAGAGAAGATGGAAAAGCTCCATATCATCAGTGAAGACAAG
>NW_006408529.1:37191262-37193322 GCF_000296735.1 Chrysochloris asiatica | reverse complement strand
AAAGATGAGGCTTTCTACTCCCGTAAAGATTTACACCCTTGGAAACCCTGTACAGGGTCGCTATGGGTCGGACCCGACTCGATGGCACTTAACAACAACATAGGTTAATTTACAAAATCTAATTCCTTTTCGTATTTCTTATCAGGCACATTGTTACTATATAACATTTTGCTATATTTTGTCATCGAAAGGAAGACTATTAATATATAGGAAACCTTGCCAGAGGCCCTTGGTAAGGGTCTGTTTTGTATTTTGTTGCCAACTATAGTCTTCTGGTGAGAAGTAACAGTTGAATAGGGGAAGAAATTAGACTGTAAGGTACTTGTTCTCTGGTCCATATTTCTGATCTTCAGTATCCAGTCACTTAAGGAGTTCTGGTAGCGTAGTGGTTATAGATCAGGCTGCGAAGCTTAAGGTCAGCAGTTCTAAACTACCAGCTGTTCCGCAGGAGAAAGATGAGGATTTCTGCTCCCGTAAAGATTTACAGCCTCAGAAACCCTGAACAGGGTCACTATGAGTCAGAACTGACTCCACAGCACATAAACAACAACAATACATAGTCAAGGTGTTCTGGAAAAATTTATAGTAGTAGTGACAGTCTGAAGATTAAGAGGATAACAAAGAATCAGAAGCATTACTAGCCTCCCCACCTCACTCCCCCCCCCCAAAACAAAGAAAAACTGTCCAATTCTTTTGACTTATTGCAGCCCTTAATATGGTTTCTGAGACTAAATGTTTATGGGAACAGACAAGCTCATCTTTCTCTTAGGGAGCAGCTGGTATGTTTGAACTGTGTACTTTGCAGTTAGCAGTCTAATGCATAATCCACAACATCACCAGGTCTCCTTAGAATAATGTAAGATTAAATTAATTGGGATTCCAATGCAGGTAGTATAAATAATAAAGGATGAGTGTACAAACTTTCAAAGGTTAATCATTAGGGGTTAGTTTCAAAGGTTAATCATTAGGGGTTAGTTGTTAGTTAGCTGAGAGCAAGAAAGAGAAAATGTTTTACTCTGAAAAACAATTTATTGATGGACAAAGAAGCCACTTAAAATAAATGGGCTAGAGGTTCATACACTTAACCCAAGTGAGGGTATGGTTGTATCATGAATTTCTGTTGCCTTTTTTCCAGGTGCGGTATCCAGAACGCATTACAATTTTGAGAGGAAACCACGAAAGCCGACAAATTACCCAAGTATATGGCTTTTATGATGAATGTCTGCGAAAATATGGAAATGCCAATGTTTGGAAATATTTTACAGATCTATTTGATTATCTTCCACTTACGGCTTTAGTAGATGGACAGGTAGGTGTGTGTGTGCTTATATCAGATCTCGAAGATTAAAAGTATAAAAATATTTTTTTCTGCTAGTAATTTAAGGTCCAGATATACTTGTGTTTCTGCATATCCTTTGCCTTTTTGGCCTCATTCCCTTTTAGTAAGATTTCAGGGCAGGGAACAAGATAAATACCATTTATATTTAAACCAGTATTTTCCCTGTTTATTTCCAGATATGTGTAGAAATATTTTCACTAAAGAATACACCTATGTGCTTCTTTGTGTTAGATAAATACTGTATATAAATGATTAAAACTCTGATCCACAAGGGAACTTTAAAATATTTGTGAAAAAAAGTCCATTATCTTTTTTTATATATATATGTTTTTATTGTGAGGTTTAAATGGAAGAATATCAGTTTAATATTCATCCTATCTTACTTTGTTTCATTGGAATGATTACAGTCCCCTCCATGCATCATCTAATATCCAAAGGGTACACCCCACAGGCCCACCCCCCGGCCATCATCACACAGCCCCTCTCTCTCCCTGAGTTCAGTGTCCCCAGCCGCTCCATCTGTCCACATCATCGTCTCTGTCTCCATCCCTGGTGCCACTGTCTCTCCGGGTAGGGTGCCGCTCTCCACTCTTCTCACTTAATGGTCCCAGGAACCTCCGCTTCTAGACTGCAAAATCAATCACTCTCCTCCTTTAGTCAAAAAAACATCTACCTCTATATTGCCTACCCTCACAGTAAGTCCTGATGGCAGTTATTCACT
>NW_006408529.1:37181791-37190447 GCF_000296735.1 Chrysochloris asiatica | reverse complement strand
ACTAATCACACTTCTTCCCTGTTTCTTGCTTTCATTTCTTCTTTTTTGAATTTTGCCCTTAAGTAAATGTTGCCCATTTGATCTCAAATTGTTGGTTGACTAGTATGTCTGTGGTGTGCATGTTTCACTGCTGGTGTTCACCCCCTATCAGTTGCTTGGCTGAAAATTTCACCATAGGGTGAGTTCAATTCCAAACCTAAAGGGTGACCAAGGGCCATAGTCTTAGTATTCTATCAGTCTCTCTTTAGCCTGTAAGCTAAGTCTCAAAGTTGTTTTTTAAAATTATAAGGAAATTGTGCACATTTCGTATAATCCAATTCCTAAATGTAGCCTTGTTAAAATACACTGATTTAAATACAAAACATAGGGTGTAATTTTTAAACAATAAAATCCCAGAGTTGCCAAGTGTTGCTGATGGAAATATAATTTGGGTGTGATCTTTTCTGTGTAATCCTGACAGTCCATCACATTTTTAAACTGCACTAATTTACTTTAAATACATTATTTTGCGTGTCGTTGTTGTTGTAAAGTGTTGTCTAGTCGGTTCCGACCCATAGCGACCTTATATAAGGTTTCTGAGGAATAGCTGGTGAGCTTGAACCACTGACCTTGCAGTTCAAAGGGCTTTGCAGTCTGGCGCATTAACCCACAGTGCCAGAAAGTAGTGTGATGGTAATGTATTTAAAGAGTGTTAAATTTCAATTAAGATTGCTTTCAGTTTTTTAAAAACATCAATATAATCTTCATTAACATAAAAATAATGGGCAAAATGGTTTCAGGAGACTACTTATCAGTGTTGATTAATCTGATTTTGTTAATGAGTATGCTAAATAGACATTTTACTTACTGAATGTTTTCAGGTTAAATTCTATGTATCTAATTCCATCTCCCCTACTCCCAAACTCCTCTCCAAAGAGCCATTTATCTTTCATATCTTTGTACTTATAAGGAACAGAGCAGCCAATTCACACACACCATTGGTGGTAGATCACTGTTTATGTTTATTGGGAGACTTTATACTTCTTAGAATGCAAGTGGATAAAAATAAGTAGGTATACCAGAGAAGCAGTGACTCCAGAAATGGAGGCAGAGACGATGTGGATAGATAGAGCAGCTGGGAACACTGGACTCAGGGAGAGAGAGGGGCTGTGTGCTGATGGCCAGGGTACAGGCATGTGGGGTGTACCCTTTGGTTGTTTGATGATGCATGGAGGGGATTGCAATCATTGCAATGAAACGAAATAATGATAGGATGAATGTAAAACTGATGTATTCCCAAGTAAACCCACATAATTCCCAATAAAAACTTTAAAAAAAAAAAATAGGTATACAGGGAATTTGAACAATGTGACATGTCCACCCAACAGGTAAAGACAATATATAACATTTAGTACCCACCAAACCAGATTATTTTTCCAGATAACCATCATTTTTTTCCTTCTTTCCTACCTCCGTCCTACCCATTCTTCCCTTTCCTTGCTTGCACTCTCCCCCTTTGTCCATTTGTCTTTCTTTATATCTGTTGTGGTAAGTGCTAAAGTCTTCGGTTCTAATGTAATAGACTCAAACTAAAAAGTATATAGAAAAAGGGAGATGAAAAATCTACTTGCATAAAATAAAAGGTCAGTATGGCTCATAGCAGTTTTTGGAACGTCTCCCAAAAAAGACAATGTCAAACTGATTAAGCCACACACACAAAAAAGCACATCAAACAATAAATATAGAGAAAACAAAATTATACCAATATAACTTTATTTGAAAAGCTGGAAGAAATTTATTATAGCAAAATAATATTAAAACTGAAGCTAGACTATAGGGTTGATAAGGATGGGCAACTTAGACATTGGCTACCTAAAGTGGGGTGGGGACTACAAAGGCACAAAGTGGCTGGCTTACAAGTTTTTAAGAGGAAGTTTAGTTTCAGAGTATGCTGGGGAAGGTAGACTCCCCACTGAATAGTTTTCATCTTGTCTAGACAGGTCCGGTGAAAGGAGATGGGGATAAGATTCTTTTGATTCAATAGTAATTGTTATCATGATGAGTTGTGATTTTCACAGCTGTAAAGCTAGGAGTTTTCTAACATAAAGGGGGACTAGTTACTCTCAGTCCAGGAACAGAGGACCCTAGAACCATCAAAGGAAAAGAGCATGAGCGGAATGTGGGACCCTGTCCAGAAAAGCAGTGCCACCAGAGATAGAGGCAGAGATGATGGCATGGAGACAGAGAGCAGCTGAGGATTTTAGACTCATGGAAAGAGAAAGACTGTGCTGGTGGACAGGAGACAGGCTCGCAGAATGTGTTCTTTGGTTGTTTAAATGATTATATATTTCTGAATGTTTTTGTGTACATCCAAAAATTTTAAGAGGGAATAGAAGCAAATACTGTTAAATGATGATGCATGGAAGGGATTGTAATCATTGCAGTAAAACAAAGTACAATAGAATGAGTGCCAAACCGATGTGCTCCCATGTAAACTATCACTAAATTCACAATAAAAGCTTAAAAAAAAAAAAAAAAAAAAAAAACTGAAGCGAGACTCAAATAGATGAAATTGGTAACTTGGCTACCTCTGTAGGCTAATTACAACAGAGTTCTAAGGAAAAATTACTTTCTGTGTTCAGTACTTAGGGGAAGATGGAACACTTCTTCATAAATCATCTGTGTGACTAGTATAACCCAGTACCCAACTAGGCATGACAAGCACAGAAAATTGAAATTCTAGACCCAAATCATTTTTTTTTTAAATCAGTCATTGATCAATAAAGTAAAGGTTCCTAAAAATTGGTAAGGTACTATGGGAGGAGTATAATGGTTACAAGTTGGACTACTGATACTAACCTCAAGGTCAGTAGTTTGAAACGACCAGCTGCTTCGCAGGAGACAGGTAGGGTTTTCTGTCCCTGTAAAGATTTACAACCTCAGAAACCCTGTACACAGGGGTTGCTAGGAGTCAGAACCAGCTCCACGGCACACCACCACCATAATTGGATAAAGAAAGAACAGAAGGATTGTTCATTGTAAACATTAAAGTTTAGCAGTTATTAAAGTAAATACCTAATTTCTTTTTTTAAAATAGATATTCTGCCTCCATGGTGGCCTCTCTCCATCCATAGATACACTGGATCATATACGAGCCCTGGATCGCTTACAGGAAGTTCCACATGAGGTACATTTGATTTCTTTTTTTTTTCCTCCTTTTTTTTAAAAAAAGTAAATGTAACCACAGTGTGATAGATCTAAATTAGTTATATATGATTGCTATTAATATGTAACATATTTCATTTTCTTCATCAGGGTCCGATGTGTGATTTGCTGTGGTCAGATCCAGATGATCGTGGTGGGTGGGGTATTTCTCCACGTGGCGCTGGCTACACTTTTGGACAAGACATTTCTGAGACGTTTAACCATGCCAATGGTCTCACACTGGTTTCTCGGGCTCACCAACTTGTAATGGAGGTATTTGCTTTCTATTGTAGCATGATCTTTCTTTTAAAATAAATGTGTATGTCTGTAATAAGGCTTAGAGACCAAGTACAAGAAACGTTTCTATCCATTACTTACATAAAGGAACAAGAACTTGATGATATTAGCAGCTAGGCCAGAGACAATATTGGTATTGAAATTCTGGTTTTCACAAATAAGATTTCTTCTTTTTCCCCATTAAAAGTCTGAATTTTAAACAAATTCTTGAATTAGTGGCTCATAGCCATCAGCTCATTCAAGTTCAGCATCTGTCTCACCTCTAATAGCTTCACTAGAACTGTTACCTTCATGAAGCTCTATGTGTTTTCCCAGCTCAATCTTGGACTTCTTCAGCAGTTTTTCTTTTCCAACAAGCACACCATGAAGAGAATAAATAGACTGGTGTGTTTCTCTAATCATTGTTTACCATTTTTTGACCGTGGAGCACATTTTGTCACTGTTAAGAGCCATGCCATGGAAGCTGGCCACAGTTTTTGCCCTATCCTCAATTGTTAGAAAATTAACTTTAATTTTTAGATGCAGCTTCATCGCTATGTACATCAGCAAGGCTCACTTCAAAGCTACTACCCTTGAGGCCATCAGTTGTCATTTTGTTTCCTTGACTCCTTGTGACTAGGGCTTTCCCAGTATTTCTTATGTTGAACATAGCTGGTCCCTTTGCAGCATACCAGTCTTTCTCAGAAAATGGATCAAGCTGTTTTCTTTGTGGCTCCACCTTTTGTAAGAGCTTGTTCTTCCCAACTGCCATGGTGCTGCTTAGAGAGTCAAAATGGCTGAAATTCTTTTTAGAATATTTTATTCTTGTGGGTTTGCCATAAGTTAACTAAAAGGTCTGTAAGAACAAATTGATTTGAAACTTTTACAGTCTTACATTTAAAATTTTGACACACTTTTAAAATTAAATTTAGAGAAAACCTGATAAACTGTACAAAAGTTCCTTTTATGCATCACTTGACAGTTCCCCAAATATAAATATTTTAATACTTCTGCTGTATTAATCTGTCTCTCTCTTCATTTCACTTAGATTTCATATACTTGTTACTTTCTTTTGAACCATTTGAATGTAAATTACAGACATAATACTACATTTCTCCTAAAAAAAGATTCTCATATAAAAACTATATTATCGTTATCATAATCAGGAAATTAACATTGATAAAATACCACTATCTGATCTAAACACTTAAATTTTGCTTATTGTCTCACTAATGTCCTTTATAACAAAATTTAATATGTTTCTGTATATATGTAAAAGAGAGACAGATTTAATGCAGGATTGATCATGTTGCATTTACTGTCATATCTCTTCAGTTTCCTTTGATTTGGAAATTACTTCTCTTTTTTGTATGATTTTTTTTTTTTCAGCTTCAGATATGCTTAGTTTCTTCAATATTGTCATATTTTAATGAGTGCATGGTGCTTGAACTTGGCATCAATTGCAAGTTGGTTTTGCAGCAGTTCAGTGTTATGCCACCAGCTAGTTTGATTACTAATCTCTCCAATCCTTTGGGGGACTCTGCCAGCAATTGGACATTCTATTCCAGTTTGTGTTGTTGTAAATGACTGTACAGCAGCATAGAAAATAGTTCCACTAGCTAGTACATTACCATGTTTGTCATGGAATTAGGTGTACATTTCTGGAGGTTCTGCCTTACCACTGTTTGCCAAAAAAATTGGGGTGACTTAGTATGTTTTTGGTAAGGAAAATGTCATGAAGATGTAAACAGAACTTTGACAATTGAGCTATTGGTTAGGGACAGTTCGTGTCAGGTACCCGATACATGTCTTGACATTTTTGAAGAGTGTAAGTGACTCATTTTGTAGAACTATCATTTTACTTGGGTTTGATTTATGTTCCCTTATGATAATAGATTCAGGGTATGCATTTTTTGGCAGGCATACCATATAATTGATGCTGTCTTTGTCAGTGCATCATATTAAGGAGATCTGAAATCTGTTTGTGCCACTAGTGTTGACATTGACTTTTATTAAAGTGGTGCCTGCCAGATTTCTGTACTGTGATGTAGTTTGTTCAATGCTGCTGTGTTAGTTTCAACTCATAGCAATCCTGTATAGGGTTTCCAAGAAGCAATTAGTATATTTGAACTGCCAATCTAGCAGTTCACATTTTACTTTGGGATCAAGTGCTTATCCTTTAGCGCCATACCAGAAGTCCAGTCTTTACAGGAGTAGATAGCCTCATCGTTCTCACCAAGAGCTGGAGCTGTTTGTGGGATTGAACTGATGACCTTCTGTACGATACATTAAAAATGTGTACTATAAATTAAAATCATTGAACTGATAACCCAATGTGTACTATATATTTAAAAAATAGAAATAGCATATAAATCCTCCTAGATTGGTAGAGAGTGGCTGCAAGGTGTTTGAGAAAATGTTACCAGCCCAGTAGAGGCAAGGAGAAAGGTAACAGCATGATAAGTTGATAAGTAAAGAAAACAAATTCATGTAGTAAAAATCAATTATGTCAGTAATTATAAGAGATGTAAATGGGGCTGCTACGTACTCACGTTGGGCCCACATGTATATCAAGAAGTGTTTCTGTTCCGGGCCCATCTACCCGGGGCATGGCATGATGTTCATCCCCGACGATTGCAAGGTATACGTATAGATTCTGCAAATCTAAATGTCATAAAACTATTAAGACAACTTTGCAATCCTCGCAAGGTCAGGTGGACTGAAGCATTCCGGAAAGCAGCTGGCAAAAATCTGACAGAGCATAATTCATTTGAATTTGAAATATGTAGAAATGAACCCGTCAAATACCAGCAAGAGCTATGGAATAAAACTATTGATGCAATGAAGAGAGTTGAAAAGATCAAACAGAAACACCAAGCTACATTTATAATTAGCAGGTTAAAGAAAAATTAAGAGTTACAGAAAGTTCAGGACATCAGAGAAGTCAAGCAAAACATCCATCTTATCCGGGTTCCTCTTGCAGGTAAAGGAAAGCAGCTGGAAGGAAAAATGGTGCAGAAATTACAAGAGGATGCGGATATGGAGGGTGCTTCTTAAAGATCTCATTAACCATTTTTCTATGTGCATTGGAAAATTCCTTTGGAGGAGACTAGGAACTTCTGAATGTTTGGTTTATTTTTTTACACAAGGTCACTGAAATGGAAAGTGATTAAAAAATGCATCTCTTCTACATTGCTGTCTGTAAAACTTAATGTGTTACAGACGTTCAGCTGCATCTCAGTGTTAAATCTTCATTTCATAAATCACGAAGATTCTGTCTTTAACTACAGAAGTGAATTGTGGGCATAAAGTGGTCCCCATTTGGATAATGTACTTGGTAGCATTTATGTAATTATACTATATTTTTTAATGTAATTACAAAGATCTATGACTGATGATATATATAATAAACTTTGCAGTAAAAATTTTAATTTTTAAAAAATGTAAAAGGACTAAATTTTTTATTTGATGAAGAAAAACTCTCAAATTGGATAAATGATCAAAATTCAGCTGTTTGGTTTATACTTAAAACAGAACACCCCAGAATAGAGGTAAAGGGTTGAAAAATATTATATTGGTTTGTCAAGCAGTCAATTATGCAGAATATAGTTAATAATGATATGAGTCAGAATAGACTTTAAGATAAACAAAGTATCTTTGGAGATAAACGAGGAAATTACTGGTGAAAATTGGCCCAGTAATAATTGTACTAGGAAAAGTAATTGTAAATTTGTATTTACCTAGTGGCATTGTGGGTTAATGACTGGACTGCAAAGTTGGTTTGAACCATAAGGTTGGCAGTTCAAGCTCACCAGCCACTCCTGGGTCTTTGTGAGTTGGAACCAACTCAGTGGCACTTAGCAACAACAACAACAACAACATATCTTTGGAGTCCTGGTTGCAGTGCTGTAGGACAGAGCACTAGACCGCAAGATTGGTTTGAACCATAGGTTCAAACATACCAGTCGCTCCTCAGTAACCCTATATAGTCAGAATTGACTTGACGGCACTTAACAACAACAATAATATCTTTAAACTTTATAAAACCAAAATTGACATAATTATATAGAGAAATTAAGAAATTTTCTTTCATTTTGGGAGATCTCTGTACTTAGCTGAGATCTCAAGTGTATATCAAGTTGACAGAAAAATTGGTAGAGATGAAGATTAACAATACAGTTTTGAATTTCATGTCACAAGACACTATAATACGTATTTCATTCTTTGCATCAAAGGCTACATTTCCACAGAGAATATATGAAATCTTTTAATTAATTTGAAACATATTTATATCAAGATCGTAATTTTGAAATAAATGACTGGTTTTCTTCTATGCTGCAGGGATATAATTGGTGTCATGATCGGAATGTGGTTACCATTTTCAGTGCACCCAATTACTGTTATCGCTGTGGGAACCAGGCTGCTATCATGGAACTAGATGACACTTTAAAATACTCCTTGTAAGTACTTTCAAATTTAAATGTATGTATATATTTTTCAGAAGGAAAATTCAAAATGTAGATATTAAAAATAGAACTAATGGATTCCTGCTTTTGGAATGGTGTAGTACAGAGTATGGTAAAGTCGACTTCTAGCAAAACTAACATTTAACTGGAGAAATTATTTTAAACAATTATTTAAATTTGGGGAAAATTTTCCTAAGAGCATATAACAAATGGAGAAAAATATATTCATGAAAATGTACTAAATTTCAGTATAACTGTTAGAGATTGCAGCATTTGAACCATGGCTTATTCTCTATCCTCAGATCCTTCTTTTAGAAATTATTCTGGGCAAATGTAAACAGGAATATGGGGGCTACTTATCCCCAATCTAGGACTTTGTTTCACCCCAGGTGTGGAAGGCCACCTCATTTCTAATCAGTCCCAGGTTCCAGAAGCCCTAGGCCTGGCTGGCACAATGGAGAGGACTGCACCTCCCTATCCTGACCTGGCCGCTAGGACAAAAGTCCCCCAACACTCCTGATGTGACAGGTCAAGAACACTGACTCCCTAGTAATTCCTGTCCCAATCTCTGTTTATAAAACCAAAAGTATCACTTTGAGAAGTGGGTCACCATTCCTACTTCCAGCCCTAGAGTAATGGTTCAAATGTTCAGTGGTTCCAAAAACAAGATGGCGGATTGGGTGGACGTATAGCAGAGAGCTCCGCCAACAACAACACAGAATACCCGACCA
>NW_006408529.1:37175660-37179732 GCF_000296735.1 Chrysochloris asiatica | reverse complement strand
TAAAGTGTCTGAGACAAATGACCTAGAAGTAGACCTGGACTCCATTCTGGAAGGAGAGCAGGCCTTGGAAATGCCTGAGATGGAATTCAGAAAAATGATCATAAAATGTTTCAAAACACTTTACAATGGAGTTGAGAAACATAGGAAGAAGCCAGGAAAGTGCAACAGGAACAATCAAATCAGATAGATAACAGCATTGAAAACAATTCAAAACCTACAGAAAGAGGTCCAAACAATCAATAACAAAATATCAGAAAAAGAGAATACTCTGAAAGGGCTGAGGAGTAGAATAGATGAGATGGAAGGCAGAACCAGTGATCTGGAAGACAAATCTCTGAATACCAGTAAGAGAAGAACAAACACAAAAAAGGATAAAAAAATTCTGAAGATGGTCTAAGAGTTAGACAACATGAAGAGGAATAACTTAAGAATTATCGGCATTCCAGAACAAGAAGAATCCCACAAGTCCACAGAGGAAATAGTTGAAGAACTGATGGAAGAAAATTTCTCTAACATTCTGAAAAGTGAAAAGATAAACATTCAAGAAGCTCAACGAACCCCAGGAAGGATAGACCCCAAAAGAAAATCACCAAGACATATCATAGTCAAGCTCTTCAAAATCAAAGATAAGGAGACACTTCTGAAAGCAGCCAGGGAAAACAGAAGTGTCACATACAAAGGCAAGCAAGTCAGATTAAGCTCATCTCTCTCAGCAGAAACCATGCAAGCAAGAAAGCAGTGGGGAGACATTTATAAAACCCTGAAAGACAAAAATTGCCAACCAAGAATCCTTTATCCAGCAAAGCTATCAATCAAATCTGACGGTGTAATCAAAACATTCCAAGATACACATAAGCTAAGGGATTTTGCCAAAGCCAACCCTGCACTATAAAAGTTCAGTGCTTGAGTTCTGTCTGAGAGGGTTGACATTATTCAGAAGATTAACTTTATTTGGAACAAGAGTTGAAAATCTCAAGTTTAGGAACATTGTCAAAAATAGTGGATATCGTGATGAAAACAATTAAGAGGACTCTCATGGTTCCTATGATGTCTTTAGCAACAAGCAATACATTAAAACACCCCAAAGTTTAACAGGTAGAAACGGGAAAAGTCAGGCAAGAAGAGTCCCAAGGTATCAGAGTTAACCCTGGGGACAAGAACTCTGAACATAGCCACGCTACCCCTTATGAGATCATAACATGAGCAATTTGGAAAACACTCCCTCATCAGAGCAGTGCTTAGGCAAATTTGAAAATATTCTCCCAAGACACACAGAATAATCAACAAAACCCCTCACTAGTACTTGGGATGTCAGCACAACCTCAGCTCCCAACACTGACTAAACTGGCAGTCTAGAAGACTATATGCATGCCCAAGATTTTGTCCTCCGAAGTAATGGGAGAGGGTAAATCTGTGCTACTAGTTCCTGGCTAAACATAAACTCCTTAAGCTGGAATAGCAAGCTCTAAGCCACATACACACACAACAGAAAAGGGTAAAATCTAATTTGCTGAAGGAGCTGGAGCTTGAACCCAACCTTTGACCAGTAAATGACTTATACCCAACCAGTGTAGCCATTTAAGGTCCAACTATTGGTTTCTTCCCATCTGGAACAAAGAAGAGTGAAGAAAATCAAAGACAAAGGTAGTCCAAAGAACTAATGGACCATGCAAAGCCCAACCTCCACGACACTGAGACCAGAAGAACTAGATGTGTTGTCCACTTTAAAAGGGATCATGTTAGAAGATACTGGATACTGTGAGAGAAAAATGTGGAACAAATTTTCAAAAAAGATGAGGCTTACTGGTTTCATAGAGACTGGTGGAACCCCTGAAGCTGTGGCTCTTCGCCATTCTTCATGCCTGGAACTGAACTCACCCCATGGCTCAATTTTAGTTAAACAGAAGACAGGTCTGTAAGATAAGTGGAGTCTTGGTGTGCTGCTGTAAGATAATCACTAAATAGCTAATTGCAAAGCGAAGAAGAAATAAAATACTAACTGATGAATATCAAAGACCATAGTCTTCAGTATGGGTTATATCTTAATGTAAAGAAAATAAAAATCCTCACCACTGGATCAATAAATAATATCATGAAAAATGGAGCTAAGGCTGAGGTTGTCAAAAACTTCATTTTGCTCAGATCCACTATCAGCAGTCATGGAAACAGCAGACAGAAATCTAAGGACATATTGCACTAGGCAAGTCTGCTTTACAAGACCTCTTTAAAGTGTTCAAGAGCTAAGATGTCAGTTTGATGACTTAAAGTACTAAGTATGGTGTTTTCAGTATCCTTATATGCATGTGAAATTGGACAGTGAATAAAAAAGACTATGGAAGAATTGATACATTTGAGTTATGGTGTTAAAAATATTAAAAGTACCATGGAGTGCCAGAAGAGCAAACACATCTGTCTTGGAAGAAGTACAGCCAGAATACTCCTTAGAAGTTAGGCTGCCACCAGCCTGGAACAGCCAGAGAGAGAGACAGAAGATATATCTTCGAAGAAAGATCATCAGGAAAAAACAAAACAAAACAAAAGTGGCAGTTATGATTGGCTACTACAAGAATAAGCAAATTGTTCTTCAGGAAGCCATGAAGGCAAGCAATCAAGTGCCCTCAGGACAAACCCCCCCTCTTAGACTGAAACTCAGAGGGAACACATGAGCAGGCATGTAAGCTTGCTGGCGACCACATTGGTCTACTGGTGAGTGGAAGAGGGGAAAAGGCAGCAATGAAGAAATGGTCTGAGTTCAACCACATTCCATAGACTCCTGTTGATCTGGAAATGATATAGAAAAGAGGAAGGGCTGGTTGGTCCAAAGTGTAGTGAGACCTGGGGACACCTGAGCCCATGGACAAGGACATAACCATAGAGGGCTAGAACTGAGAATGAAGCATCCAGCTGATATGAAGTGAGGGGAGATGCACAGGAACACCCAAAGTTGCAGATTTTACCCAATTTGACCTAGCCTCAATGGCTTGATAATCAGAACTTGGCTAGAGGAAGATTATATATATATAAAGGAAACAAGGGTAAGTTGGTACCATTTGATGAACTTGACCTATACTCATGGAGGTTGTTGTTAAGTGCCCTTGAGTCGATTCCAACCCACAGCGACACTGTATAGGGTTTCTAAGGAGCATCTGGTGAGCTTGAACCACTGATCTTACAGCTCAAACGACTTTGCAGTCTGACACATTAGCCCACAGCACCACACCAGGAGTTATGGAGGTGGTAGCTCTAAATAACAACAGAGAGGGAAGGAGTCTTCACATCAAGTATCAATGTTATCCTCTCTGTACACAGGGTAGATAGGAATGGGCAGCTTAGATATTGGCTACCTAAAATGAGAAGGCCATAAAGGCATGAAATAACTGGCTTTATTAGGTTTCAAGAGGGAGTTTAGTTCCAGAGTGTGTGGGGGAAGATAGAGTCCCTGCTGAATAGTCTTCATCTTGTCTAGATGGGTCTTGAGTTAAAAGAGATGGGAATAAGATTCTTATGATTCAAAAGTTAGTAATTGTTTTCATGACTAATTGTGACTGTTCACAATTGTAAAGGTAGAAGTTTTGTAACAAAAATTGGGGAGTAGTTAATCTTATAGTCTAGAAACAGAGGACCCTAGGACCATCAAAGAAGAAGAGTACAAGCAGAATGCTAGACCTTAACCAGAGAAGCAGCAACACCAGAGATGGAGGCAAAGATGGGGACATGAAGAGAGGAAGCAGCTGAGGACTCTAAATTCATAGAGAGGGACTGAGCTGGCAGCCAGGAGGCAGACTTGCAGAATGTGCCCTTTGGTGGTGTAAATTATTATATATGTATGAGTGTTATATATGTGTGAGTGGGGGTTTTTTTGTTTTGAAAGAGCTAAAATGAATAGAGAGAAATACTGCTAACTGATGGTACCTGGAAGGGATTATAATCATGTAATGAAACAAAGTATATGATTTGTTGAATGTAAAACTGATGATCTGCCCTGTAAACTTACGCTCAAATCACAATAAAAACTTTTTTTTTTTTTAATTAAATGTTTTTATTTTGGATTGAGTGAAAGTTTACAGGGCAC
>NW_006408529.1:37163536-37173733 GCF_000296735.1 Chrysochloris asiatica | reverse complement strand
TGTAGCATAGTATTCCATTGTGTGTATATACCATTGTGTAAAAATATTCCATTGTGTAAAAAAAAAAAAAGTAGTACATGGATATTTAGTTACCAGAAATTCAAGCCAGATTCAGGAGAGGATGTGAAAGCAGGGATATCATTGCTAACATCAGATGAAAATTAACTGATAATATTGAATACAAGAAAGCTATTTTAGTGTGATGGACCAGTCACTGGCGAAGGATATCATGCTTGGTAAGGTGGAGGGTCAGAGAAAAAGAGGAAAACCCCAATGAGATGGATTGGCCAAGTGGCAGCATTGGTGGACTTAACCGTAGCAACAGTAGTGAGGTTGGCCCAGGATCGGACAGTATTTCATTCTTCTGTGCATAAGGTAGTTATGAGTCGGTACCAACTCGATGGCACCTAACAAAAACAACAATTAACTCTGCAAAGGCATTTGACTGTGTGGATCTTTAAAACTATGGATAACATTACGAAGAATGGGATTTCCAGAACACGTAAATGTATTCATGAGGAACCTGTACGTAGACCAAAAGCAGTCATTCAAACAGAACCAGAAGATACTGCCTAGTTTAAAATCAGAAAAGGTGTACAGCAGGCTTTTATCCTTTCACTATACTTATTCCATCTATATGCTAAGCAAATAATCCAAGAAACTGAACTTTAAGAAGAACATAACATCAGGATTGGAGGAAGACTAATTAATAACTTATGATATGTGGATGGCACAACTTACTTGCTGAAAGTAAAAAGGACTTGAAACACTTACTGATGAAGATCAAGCACTACTTCAATATAAAGAAAACTAAAGTCCTCACAACTGCAACAATAAACGCACCATGATAAATGAAGAAAATATTGAAGTCAAGGATTTCATTTTACTTGGGTCCACAATAAGTGTCCAACAAGGCAGCTGTCAGGAAGTCAGATGACATATTGCTTTGAGCAAATCTGCTACAAAGTATCTCCGTGAAGTGTTAAAAAAGCAAAAATGTCACTTTGAAGATTAAAGTGTGCCTATCCTAAGCCATGGTGTTTTCGATCATCAAATATACATTTGAAATCTGGGCAATGAATAAGGAAGTCTGAAGAATTGATGCCTTCAAATTACGGTTGTTGTTGTTGTTGTTATGTGCCATCGAGTCGGTTCCGACCCATAGCGACCCTGTATAGGGTTTCCGAGGGTGTAAATCTTTACAGGAGTAGAAAGCCTCATCTTTCTCCCACGGAGCAGCTGGTAGTTTCGAACCGCTGACCTTAAGGTTCGCAGCCCGATTCGTAACCACTACGTTACCAGAGCTCAAATTATGGTAGTCTCAAAATATTTTGAATACACCATGAACGGTCAGGAATGAACACATTTGTCTTAGAGAAAGTACAGCCAGAGTCCTTCTCAGAAGCTAAAATGGGGACACTTCGTCCCATGTTCTTTGACCACGTTAGCATGAGCGACTAGTTTCTGGAATGGGAAATACTGCTTAGTAGAGTAGAGAGTCTGTGAAAGTGAGAAAGACCCTCAGCAAAGTGGATTGACACTGTTGTTGCAACAATGAGTCCAAACATAACAGCAGTTGTGAGGATGGAGCATGATCAGTATTTTGTTCTGGCATACCTGGGGTATTCTGAGTCAGAATTGACTCAAGGACACCTAAGGACAGTAACAGTCAGTGCTGAAAACATTTTCTCACCTTTCCCTTTGCAACAAAACTACAGGTGAATAAAGATAGTCTCAAGATTAAAAAAAATTAGGATGGCAAGACCTTTATCTCTCGTAATTCAAACATATTATCAGGAGGAACCAATGCTGGGAGAAGGTCATTATGCTTGGTAATTGGAGTGTTAGTGAAAAAGAGGGAGACCACCCAGTGAGCTGGATTGGCATAGTGGCAGCAGCAATGGGCCCAATCACAACAATGATTGTGAGGATGGCACAGGACCAGGCAGTGTTTCATTCTGTTGTACTTAAGGTCGCTGAGTCAGGATTGACTCAGCAGCAACTAACAACAACAGATACCCAATTCTGCACGTGCCATAAACCATTACATTGTAAACTAAATGTTACTAAGTGCTGTGGAATTGGTTCCAACTCATAGCAACCTTGTAAAGGGTTTCCAAAAGAGTGGCTGGTGAGTTTGAACGCCGACCTTGTCGTTCTAAGCAATCTTGTGGCCCAGTGCTTATCCTACAGTGCCACATGATGTGTGTATGTGAGTTATATCTCAATAAAGATTTTTTATGGAGAAATAGATTTACCTGAAAGTAAAAAGCACAAATCACTTTCTTCCCATGTGTAGTAAGAATTAAAGAAGTAATTCATTGGTTTTGCTATAAAATAGCATTTGTTGGCAGCTGGTGTTTTTGTAATAAAAAGAAATTAGGTTAAGCAGTTTAAATCTCAAGATCACCTTGGTAGTAAGGATTCACATTCCAGCTCTGTCTTTTAAAATGTTTGGTTTTGACCATTTTTCAGTCTTCCGGATTCTTTTTCTTTTTCTTTGATTATGTTACCAGGCAATTTGTTGTTATTACTATTACGTGCTCCCGAGTCAATTCCAACTCATGATGACCCCACGTAATAAAATAGAATGGCTTATAGTATTGTCTTGCTGTAATCTTTTTTTATAAGCTTCTTCTTGTAAATTTATTGTGCTGTTCTTGATGTTGCTATCAATCCTTTGAAGGTACCCAAATACCATTCTTTTAAATTATTTTTCCATTAGTTCCATTACCTTTTCTTCCTTAGAAACTTTTTCTGGCTATGCATCTTGGTAATTTGTTTGAGCCATCTTCTTGTTTTCTTCGTGTGATCTAAAATTGTCTCCGGGGCATTGTGGGGTTGTCCTGTTATATTTATTTATGTTGATGATTGTATAATTAATGTGTTCTTAGGCTCTCACCAACTGTTTTCTGTGGGATTAGTCAGAGAATGAAAGCATGTGTATTTTCCTACATGTTCGTTGTTCTCCTACCTCCCTTTTTAGAGTGTGTTTGGCTGTTATAGACTGCTCTCTGTCGTTGATCAGGTGATAAAAGAACTGTCTTGGCTCTTGCCCAGTAGGTGAAGTTGCAGAGTGCAGTGTGACTGGGATATATGGGCATGGTTGGTGTCTCCTATTGGATGGGAAAGTGAAAACCACTCATACGCAAACACACACACACACACAAAATAAACAAGTAACCAACCATGAAAGTAGAAAATAATAAAAATGAAATAACAGGCAGAAGAAAAGGAATATAACTTATAAAAACAAGAGGGACATGGAAATGGAGCTATAGAAAAGTAAGAGAAAATAAACGGAAGGAATTTAAAAAGCAGTTGAGAATAAGTATAAAAGAAGGACAGAAAAATAGAACTATGGAAGAGAAAAGAAAAAAAAAAATATTTTAAACTTAATAAAACCAGGAAAAGCGAAGATGAAAAGAGAATAGAGAAAGACCAGAATGGAAAACTGTTTAGAATACA
The DNA here is from genome assembly GCF_000296735.1 of Chrysochloris asiatica. Taxonomy (NCBI): domain Eukaryota; kingdom Metazoa; phylum Chordata; class Mammalia; order Afrosoricida; family Chrysochloridae; genus Chrysochloris; species Chrysochloris asiatica. Next base: position 37,170,265 of record NW_006408529.1, on the reverse strand, counting down.
TGATGTATAAGAAGTTATTTTTAAAACTCAAATTGGAATTTTGTTAAATATCTAAATATAGATATTTGTGTCAGTTAATTTTTATTCCTAATTATCTGTTTAATGCAATTATTAGAACACTATTTTCTTCCAAAGTAAATAAATCATGGTAATGTTACTATTTTTGCTTAAGTTTAACAGATATAATAATATTTAAAGAATAGTGGCTATTGTCTTTTGGCGGGGGCTGGAGGAAATCCAAATTGCTTTAAATGTTTGATGCCTTATCTTCTCTATCTATCATTTGCAAACAAAATAACATTGTTGGTTTTGAATATGTTATTGGATTGCATATACATTTGACGTACATAAACTAAATTATAGTTTTTCTTCACTATGGAAGTTTCTTGTTCAACTATGGAAGTTTCTTGTTTTGCCAGACTGGTTTAAGAAGAATTCATTCATTCAGTTTTATTCATAAGTAACATGCTTTTATTAACTAAATATTCCTGAAGTCGATTTGTACCTCTACTGCATTAGGCGTCTAACATTTATAACAGTATAAGTAGCATTTATACTCAAATATAAAAGGTTTAAAAGACATTGCATTTGTAGCAAAAGCAGCAGCTTTATTTTTCCAGAATGAGGTTGGCTGCATTTCAAGAGAAGATGGAATAAGGAGTTACATGGTGGTATTTTCCCCACCAAGAACCTGTTCTCTTTCTGAAAGGTTGACTTTTTTTTTTATGTAAAATGGTGCTTTGCTCTCTTATTTTAATACATTGAAATAAATTATTAAAAAATACCAAAATTAAAATGCTATCCTGCCATGGAGTCATTTCTGACTCTTAGTGACACTGTAAGGAGCTCTGGTAGCATAGTGGTTAAGAATTGGGCAGCGAACCACAAGGTCAGCAGTTCAAAACTACCAGCTGTTCCATGGGAGAAAGATGAGGCTTTCTGCTCCTATAAAGATTTATAGCCTCAGAAAACCCTATACAGGGTCGCTATGAGTTGGAACCGACTCCATGGCATATCACCACCACCACCACCAGTGACGTTATATATAGGTTTTCCTTGAAGCAGCTGCTGACATGGCAGTTCATACTTACCTTGCAATCCAGTGCTTATCTTACAGCGTCACACCTGGAAACCTGTATACTGAATTGTAGTTGTTAAATGCTGTTGAGTCCATTTTGATTCATAGTGGCCCTTTACAGGGTTTCCAAGGAAGGTTTGAACTGCCAACCTTGTGGTTCACAGTTGAATGCTATCCTATGGTGCCACACCAGGATTCAATGTTGTTGTTTTTAAGTGACATCAAGTCAGTTCCAACTCATAGTGACTCTGTAGGCTTTCTGAGGAGCGGCTGGTGACCTTGACCTGCTGAACTGATGGTTCAAACCGAGTTTTGAAGTCCACATTAACATGCATTGCCACACCAGGACTCCAAAGGAGCGACCAGGTGGTTCAACTGGGGCACGAACCCAGGACCTTCTACATGTAAAGCAGACATGATAACCGCTATACTGTACAGAGTATAAATTATGTTTACATCTAATATCTCAGCCTCATAGACCTTAAAGAAGTTCATCTTGAACAGTGTAAAATCTTCCTTCTTAAAAATGATAATGTGTAATGATATTTGGGTCTTCTGAGTCTACTGTGATTCCTCTAAGCATCAAAAGAAATTTAAATTTTAGTAAGTTTTCTATTGGTCATTGCAACATGAATTACCATTACTTTTAATGTAAATTTTCTGTAAGGAATTGAATGGATTGAATCAGTGATTGCTAACCTTTACCTTCCCACTCACCACAGTGCACCTAAGTACACTCCCATCTTTAACAGTGTGAGAAGAAAGACAAACAGTAAATATTCAATCTTTTTAAGGGTGCTCTTTTTTAGCTAAGTCGAAGTAGACTTCCCGTTTGGTGCTATGGAGCATATGCTAGTTTTGTATGTTTCATGCCATCAAGTTTATTGCACCTCATAGTGATACTGTATAGGGTTTCTGAAGAGCAACTGGTGGGATTGAACCACCAACCTTGCAATTAGCAATCCAGTGCTTACCCTGCCACACCACTCCAGGTCTCCTTGTTCTGAATGTTGTTGTTACGTGCTGTCCAGTTAGTTTTGACTCATAACGACACTGTACAGGGTTTTCAGTGAGTACTTGATGAGTTTGAACTGCTGACCTTGCAGTCCAACACATGAGCCTACAGCGCCACACCAGGACTCCATAGGATACCATATTGCTGCTGTTTGTGCCATCTAGTTGGTTCCAGCTCATAGGAATTCTGTATAGGGTTTTCAAAGCTGTAAATCAATATGGGACCAGGAAGCCTGATCTTTTTCCCATGCAGTGACTAATGAATTCAAACTTCAGACCTTGCGGTTAGGAACCCAACATGTAATCTGTTACATGTGCTACCAGGGATCCTGATAACATATTATTTATAAAGATAGTACAAACTTCTTGTACCAGCCACCAAACCAGACATTTTGTCTACTTAAATACTCTACAGTAGCCCTGTGAAGGAGTTTTATGATGAAAAAAACAATTCAGTGTTTGCTCAGTGTCATTCATAACCAACGTTGTAGAATTGATAACTGAGAACTACCTTTTCTACTAGTGTCCTGTTGTTTATTGAATTTTTTTTGCCTTCATTATAAATTTTTTTCTTTTTTTTCCCCCATTTTAGCCTTCAGTTTGACCCAGCACCTCGTTCGTCGTGGAGAGCCTCATGTAACCAGGCGCACCCCTGACTACTTCCTGTAAATTACTCCAGGGAAAACCTGCCTTTATATGTGGAAGTATACTTGGCTTTTAAACATATATATATATATATATATATGTGTGTATATATATATATGTGTGTGTGTGTGTGTGTGTATATATATATATATATATATATATTTTAAAACAAAAAAAAGTACCCGTAATCTATGTGTTTCTGTAACAAATTGGGATCTGTCTTGGCATGAAGCCACATCATGGACCAAAATGTGCCACACTGATGATGACCATTTAGCACAGTTTAGACTGAAGTTCAGTACAGCCTGTGTTCTAGATCATTTTGCCTGCTGTGTTTGTAATAACCACTTTTCCTCTGAAACGTTCAAACAAAAAAGGTAACTAATTCCATCATCTCCTTGGCACTTAGTTGAGATTTTAGTTAAAGTGTTTAAATGGCATGGATTAATAAAGTTGGAGTTTTATTTTAAAGAAAATTCACAAGCTAACTTCCAATTAATCGATTATCCTTTATTTTACTGAAATGTATAATTAACTGAAGAAAAGATTCTTCTTGGGAGTATGTTGTCATAACATTTAAAGAAATTTCCCTTCATTTAAAACTAAATTACTATTTTATGTTGATCTGAATATTTCTATATAATTGTCATGATGGTGCCTGCATCCTATTCAGTATAATGAGCAAATAAACTCCATTTTAAACAAAAACTACATTGATTTACTGTGGTATGCATTAAATGAAAAGTTCAATAATGAAACTTGAGGTAAACTCTATCTATAATAGACAATTAAAAGTATAAAATATGAATTGTTTGCTAATACTATAAAATGTCACAGAGGTGGAAGGAAAATTTTTTAAACTGAAATAAAATGGTTTGTCTACACATTGTTACTTGTTATTTGGTTGTGGGTTCAAGATGGAGCCAGTGAGGTTCTTTGTTGTCCCAATTCTGCCTTAACTTTAGGTAGACCCTTTATGCTTTGGCTTTAGAGGTAAGATTTTCTTAACATTTCTGTGCCTCCCACTGTGGCAGCCAAATTTTGCCTTGCACAAGAGGTCTTCAAAAACTTCCTGTAAAAATTTCACTATCTTTTCATTTAATTTTTCCATAAACTTTTGGAAGCTCCCCATATCTGTGCTTAGGTTAGGTTCCAATTTTCCTGCCCTACCTCCAGCAGTATTTGGGTGCTCACTTTCATTATTAACATCACCACACTGCTGATGGTTTTTACTGCATATTACAGTGAAACCTGAGAGCCGGAACTTGACAGAACCACCTTAGTTTTCCAGGTCTTGCAAGTTTTCCACCTTTGATAAGGGTGCATTCTTAACACTTTTCTATTGCTGTTAGTGGAAAATATTTAAAATTTTTCTCCTCAGAATACAGGCTTTGGCTTCTGCAGGCTTTGCAGCATTTTGAAAATATTTAGAATAGTCTGTTGTTGTTAGGTGTCAAGTGGCCTTCTGTAGAACAGAACACTGCCCGGGCCTGTGCCATCTGACAATTGGTATGTTTGAGTCCATTTTTGCAGTCGGTCTCATTGAGTTCCTCTTTCACAGTTCCTCTTAAGACACAGGTCCTTTAAAATTTTCGCTCCTTCTCTGAAGGATGTTATTAAAGACAAGTGCAAACAGGCTAAGTTGAAAAAGAGCTCAAGTTAGCTTTCTCTGAGGTGATTAACAAAAACTTTCTCATTAGTTGCCATTGAGAGGGCACCACTCCATGCACAACAGGATCTTACAGATGTCCTCCATAGGGTTTTCATTGGCTGATTTTCAGAAATAGATCACTGGGCCATTCTTCTCAGTCCATCTTTGGAAGCTCCACTGAAACTTGTTCAGCATCATAGCAACATGCACACGTCCACAGAACCTCTCCACTGCCCCACCCACAAAAATATTTAAATAAGTCAGAACATTTCTCACATCACCCACTGCCTTAGAGTTGTTTACAACTCAGAGCAACCCTAGCTCTAGTCTTTACAGAAGTGAGCAGTTCAAGGCTCAACCCACCAGAGTTCCTTATTTCTCACATATAACTTCATTAGTTTTCAAGTCTGTCCTTTTTTGCCTGTTTTTGATTTTTATCTTTTAATATTTTCTCATAGGAAACTAGAGAGAAGAGTCTAATGGATCCCCATGTACGTATCAGCTTCAATAGTTACACATCTGTGGCATTATAGGATAAGCACTGAACTGCAAGCTTGGTTTGAACTGCAAGGTCAGTGGTTCAAACCTACCAGCTGCTCCTCAGAAATCTATAGAGTCACAATGAGTTGGAACCGACTCGTCAGTACTTGAAAACATATCCCCACAGATTGTCTTTCCTCATTATTGATCATTTAAAAGGAAATTTTAGTCGTATTTCCTGTCATATTGCTGTATCTGTAGAGATAAGGTTAACTGCCCTCTTACCTAACCACATTATCACACCTTGAGAAACTTAATTCCTTAATCAGACAGTTGTAATTTTCCCCTCCCTCCACCACCACCACCCACATTATAAATTTTGGCAGAAGAAAGGTTCCCCAAGGTTGAAATTTTAACCATTCTACCCCCAGTTACTCTGTGGTCCTAACAGACCTGAAACCAGCTCCATCAAGGGCCTCCCTCCACAAATTACTTCTGGATGGAGTGCCCTGAACATAGATAACACCAAGGCCAATAGGAACATCATCTAGGGCCAGAATCTCTGCTATCATATCCCCCCCACACACACACCCACCTCATGAACAGTTTTCAGAAGCCCTCCAAGTTTTCTCCTCTCTGGCTCCAACAGTTGCACTCTATTTTTGTTTTTGTTTGAGGGTTTGGTTTTTTCCTCTTGTTGTTTTTGTCTATTCTTGCTCCTCCTTCTCTTTCCATCCCCTTGAATTTTATCCTATCTCTACTTTTAGTTTTCCATTTCTTCTGTTTCTCATTTCCCTTTTTCCCCCTTTTTATTGTTCTTTACTACTTGCTACTCTTTTGCTTCTCATTTCCCCTCTCCTTGGTTTTTCTAAATTAAACAAATTTTCTTCCTCTCATTTCCTCTATGTTTTCTTGTCTAGCTCCATTTTCTTGCAGCTCTTTTCTTTTTCATAATTGTTTTTATTTTCTCTCATTTATCTTCTATATCTCCATTTCCCTTTTCCTTTTTTTTTTTGGTTGCTGTTTGTTTTTATTTCTTTTTGTCTCTTTTCTTTGTTGGTTCCTTGTTTACTTATCTTGTTTTCTTGTGTGTTGGGGGTGGAGGGGTTTTCTCTTTCCCACCTGACAGGAGACAGCAACTATACCCATAGAGCCCAGCCACAACGGTACTCTGTGCAGCTCCCCCTACTGGACTGGACTAGCCAGTACCAGCTCCTATACCACCAGATCAATGATAAATAGCAGCCAACTCCAGGCAAACATACCCTACACTGAGGTGCATGAACAACAAACAACAACAGTGTACACACTTGTATTCTCTAACAACACTCACAGGAAATGGTGAGAGCCTAAGAATACATCAACACATTATCACTAGAGACAACACTAATGTCTTAGAGAAAACAGACAATTTTAGCTCATCAAGAATGACTCAGGGAGAACAAACAAGATGGTGGATTGGGTGGAAGTGCAGTAAGGAGCTCCGTCAGCAACAACACAGAATACAGGACCAAGCCGGCTCAGGGGATGGTCCCAGAACTCTGAACCACATATAAAGGAATATTTAACAGGCTGGAAGGCTTACAGCTAGGGGAATTTATAGCAGAAGCAAGAAATCCATTGCTTTCTAATTCAAGACGTTCAGCTGTTCCAGGAGCCGCCATCTTGGATGAGACCAAGCAGGGGAAGGATCAGAGCAGCCACGGATGCCTGACAGAACCATGGAGATAAAGGTGTGGACATTCTTTTCTTTTGGTATCTAGTTTGGGTGTGGGAAAGGCAATACAAGAAGGGGGGAAGAGGTGGAAGAACAAGATAGATAGGGGAACACTGAAAGACAGGTTTGCATGGCCTAGAAGGA
>NW_006408529.1:37153691-37162430 GCF_000296735.1 Chrysochloris asiatica | reverse complement strand
AAAAAAAAAAAAAAAAACAGCCAAGATTCTAAAGATAACTGTGTTAATTTGAGTTAAATCAGTCTCTTGGAGAGAATCTACATTGATGCCTTTTAAGGCAGCCATAGTTACTGTCCCTAAATTCAGAGGAAGAATACTTTTGTTACCAGGGAGACAATTAAGCATCCCTATTTTTAGTTATTTAGTTGTACATGCACCTGGGTATTTTTTTCTTTGAGTTGAAAAAAAATGTCTGTTAAGAATAAATGACCCTAACGGTTTTTGTGAGGAGTGGGAAGAGGAAGCTTGTTCACAAATTTTAGAATATATTTGTTAATTATTAAAATTTCAGTTGTTCAAAAGAATTTTTTTAATGGTGTTCTCATTTTCTGGAATCAAAATCCTTGGAAATGGATAGTGATGGACCACTGAAAATAGAACCTATTCAAGTTTGCTGAGATGTGGAAATGTTCATTCTTTTTTCATTTCTATTTGCATTTGAGTCTATTTGAAAGAATGTGAAATGCCATCAAGTTGGTTCTGACTCATAATGACCCAGTATAGGTTTTCTGAGAAGCAGCTGGTGGCTTTGAATCTCTGACTTTTCAGTTAGCAGTCCAGTGCTTATCCTATAACGCCACATTAAGACTGAAAGAATGGGAGCTTATTAAGTCTCTGAATGGAATCTTAAGAGAAAACAAACTTAGAAACTAAATACCCAGAAAAGTAAGAATTCCTAAGAACTTTTCCTAAAGACTTCTTTGTGTTGTTGGTGGGTGGGTGATGCTCTGATTATTTCCTGTACCAGCTCAGATTTATTACTGAGATGTATTAAGGAGATGTAGTAGGAGTCCTGGTATGGTGCTGTAGGATAAGAACTGGACTACAAGGTCGGTTTGAACCACAAGGTTGGTGGTTCAAACCCACCAAATGCTCCTCAGAAACCCTATACAGGTTCACTATGAGCAGAACCGACTCAACAGCACTTAACAACAACAACACAGTATTTGCAGGTCAGCAATATAGGAACAATGACTTGGGCTTAAAGTCTCTCATTAGGTTGTATCCAAGGTATCAGTGGGGGTTGTGGTCTCTGACGATTGAACTAGGGTGGGAGAACTCACTCCATGATCACCCATGAAACCTTTGGCGGAAAGCTAGTTTCCTGACATTAGGTTGCTCACAACATGCTGTCCCAAGAGCAAGTGGTAAGAGAAAAGATAAAAGCTGCTGTCACTTACAACTTAGTTCATGAAAGGACATATATCACTTTTGGTTGATCCCATTGGTCAACACAGATCTACTGTGGGGAGGGGACAGAACAAAGGTGTGAATACCTGAAATGGGATCACTGAGACCACCATCTTGAAGACTGGCTTCCACAGCCTGATTTTAAATCAATCAAGGAATGGCACAGTTTTAACTGGATCTTTTATTGCCCATTAAGGTCATGGCAAAACTTATTTTATGCAGAACAGGTAGTTGTCATTTCTTAGTTGCTCTGCTCTTTCTCTTCTATGTTGAGTACGGTATCCACGGTTATGCCTATGTCCTCCAGTGTCCAACTTCCCAACACTTCCAGGGGCCTTCTGGGAAAGGAATTAGAAAGGCTATACAGGGATGTGTGGTAACCAATTTTCATCATCCAGTCAAGTAAGACCTAAAAGATAAAAACATCAGTCATTATCAAATACTTGTACTTACTTGTGTTCCTCTTGTTCTCTATGATCTCTTAACTATTCTATCACGAGATCATGCGTTAGAAGTAATGAAAGCTTTCACAATTTTCTAAGAAACTCCCTTTAATATCTTTTGTTCAGAGGAAGCCCAAGGACATCTGACACCTGCAGATTGCAGAAGCATTTAGTACACTGAAATGACCCACCCACAAAGGAAATGGAATGATTATTCAGTAAATAAGTTAAGAATTTAAAAAGTTAGCATTTGGGAAAAATAATTTAAATAAAAATCTAATTCAGTAGTCCACATCAAAATCTCGATCAAAAAGATATGTCCAGAGCCCCTAGAAATTATATAGACCATCCCTATAATTTTGAAACAGATCCTGTCATGATGATTACTATCATACTGCTCAAAGTTTCTATGTATTGTTGTCTACAAACAACATTTGCCTCAAACAAATTTCGTTTTAAAAGATGGTTCATTGGTTTAGGAGATAAGGTGGGATGGCAGTGTCCCAGGGGAAGATACAGTACCAAACAGAGGCTATCCCTGACTTCTCCTGCCATCATCTACTCGCCATCAGCAAAGAACCTATGTTCTCTGTAATAAACGTACAACTGTGTCATATTTCTTAAGCTTCGTAATTCCTTCATATATTGGTATAACATAACTAATCCTACATACACAAATACTTCTTTCTGCTTTTTGAATATTTATCTTATTTGTATAGAACAAAGTCTCATACATGAAATTACTGGGTCAAAAGATATAAACATTTAAAATACATACTTCTAAATTCTCCACAGGTTTGAACTATAATAAGATCGGCAGTTCAAGCTCATCAACCACTACCTGGAGTGGCTATACAGGGTCGCTATGAGTTGGAACTGATTTAACAGCACTTAACAACAACAATTCTAAGTGAGGCCAAATTTTTTGTGACATTTTTATTACTTATTTTTCTTGTTTGAAGGAGCTCTGGTAGTGTAGTGGTTACGAATCGGGCTGTGAACCGCAAGGTCAGCAGTTCGAAACTACCAGCTGTTCCGTGGGAGACAGATGAGGCTTTCTGCTCCCGTAAAGATTTACAGCCTTGGAAACCCTGTGCAGGGTCGCTATGAGTCGGAACCGACTCCACGGCACATAACAACAACAACAACAACAATTCTAAGTGAGGCCAAATTTTTTGGCACATTTTTATTACTTATTTTTCTTGTTTGAAAAGCCTTACTCATGGTTTTTTCCTGCTACATTACAAAAGTACTTGCCTTTTACTTGATTTGTGTATATGCCTCATAAAAATTTGCTCTATCAGTAATACACAGATGGTACAAACATTTTTTCCAAGTTCCATTTTAACTTTATGGTTTATTCTCTTTATTTTTTCATCATTCAACAGTACTTGCTTCTATTCCTTCTGTTTTTTGTTTTCTTTGGGGGGATATACACAAAAATACTCAGGAATATATAATAATTTAAATGACCAAAGGACACATTCTACAATCCTGCCTCTTGGCCGCCAGCACTCAGTCTTTCTCTTTCCATGAGTCTAGAGTCCTCAGTTGCTTTATCTCTCCATGTCCTCATCTCTGCCTCCATCTCTGGTGTCGCTGCTTCTCTGGATAGGGTCCCATATTCAGCTTGTGCTCTTTTCCCTTGATGGTCCTATGGTCCTCTGTTCCTACACTGTAAGATTAACTACTCCCCACTTTTTGTTACAAAACGTCTACCTTTACAATTGTGACAGTTGCAATTAGTCTTAACAATTACTACTGAATCATAAGAATCTTATCCCCATCTCTTTTCACCAGACCCGTCTAGACAAGATGAAAACTATTCAGTGGGAATTCTACCTTCCCCTAGAAAAATTTCATTATTTTTTTTTAATTCAGTTTTTCCTTGAGCTTTCTGAAGCCGCCTCATGTTTCAATGCACTCATAAACTGAAATACACCCTAGTATCATTAATTAATTTTAGTGTCAGACCACAGATGACGTTTTAATTTCTCTTCTTTTCTGTTTTCTACACTGTTCCCAAAGAAAATAGTATTGATTTTATGATAGAGTCTATTTGGACAAAAGGAAATAAGCTCTTTAGCTCCATAAGGATTTGAAAGCATTATTAGATACCAAGTCACAAAAATTGAAGAAAACAAAAATGGAAGAAAAACAAAAAAGAAACTAGGAAAAGGAAAAGTGATGAAAATTTTAATGCAATCTATAACGTAGTTCAAAGACCAGACATGCCTAGTCACCCAAATTTCTGTAGCATATAGTACATATGTGCTCCTGGACCATCATCAAATTAACTATCAGGCTCTACACTGCATGTGAATAAGCAATCAAATTTACCAATAAAATATTTCAGAAACTATTCATCTCCTCACCTGTGAACTGCAAGATTTAAAAAACCTTCTCTTCAGGACACGTCCACTTAGACACCGAAGAGCGACAGTAACAACCTAGGGAATAAAAATACTCACATGAGAATTTAAATTCATTAGTCTTTGCAATTCAAGTTACTACTACTATTTCAACACCAAGCCTACTGCTGTCATGTCAGTTCCAACTCACAGCAAGCCCGCGTGTGTCCGAGGAGAACTGTGCTCCCTGGGCTTTCTAATGGCTGTAACCTTTCAGAAGCAAACCACCAGGCCCGTCTTCCATGGCCCCCCAGGAGAGTTTGAACCGTCAACCATTTAGCTAGTAGTTAAGCATTAACCTTTTGTTCCACCCAGGGGCAACTCCTACTCCTGTTAAACATCTATAATTATAAAAGATCACATGACGTTTTGTAACAATTTTAGCTCTTAGACCCATATGAAGGTCTAGATATATTTCACTCTAAACAAGGAAGTCATTCTTTAAAAAGTCCAAAAATAAACATTTCTGTAATTGTTATGGAAATTAGTTATAGAGTCTCCGAACAAGGACATCATAGACTAAATGCTTCTTTCTTCCTAGCTAATACCCAGAATGAAGCTGGGCTTCTGGCATGGCCTACTAAACCAAGAAGATCCAGTGTGACACCTCAGATTCTAGACAAGAAAAACACTAGCGTTAGGAAACGAAATGTTTCGCCATCCAGTCTCTTAGTGTAGGCTGTACACCATTCCCACATAGAAGAGACTAGTCCAGATTTGTCTCCAGACGCTGAGAGTTCTAAGAGTCCCCTCTCCTTGAAGCAGCACGTACTTTATCTACCTTACAGACTGAATTTCTTTATAAGTTCTTACTTTGCTAAAAAAAATTAAACAACTAAAGAACAACAATTTTAAAAAACCCACTATAATGACTCATAGTGATCAATATAGGATTTCCAAGGCTATAAATCTTAATGGGAACATAAGGCTTCATCTTTCTCCAGTGAAGCAGCTGGTGGGTTTGAACTGTCAGTCCAGTACTTTTACAAGAGTTTGAAGACTACTAGTCTATTAAAGAACATTATAAGAAGAAAAGGTGGATTCGTTCTTTATCCTGATGATCATTATTTGCCTCCTAGAAAATCCTTTCTTATGGCTAACATTATCATTAATTGTCCTGGGACCTAGATAGGCATCATATTGTATAGAAGTGGGAGTTTGAGAGCAGCACCCCATCTCAGAAAAAATGATGCTAGGGAATATTTCACGCCATTAAGGTATATGTTGTTGTTGTTGTTAAGTGCCGTGGAGTCGGTTCCGACTCATAGCGACCCTGCACAGGGTTTCCGAGGCTGTAAATCTTTACGGGAACAGAACGTCTCATCTTTCTCCCACGGAACAGCTGGTAGTTTCAAACTGCTGACCTTACAGTTCACAGCCCGATTCGTAACCACTATGCTAATATGTTATTTAGAAATTTGGCTTTACTGCTATTCTACTAAAGAAAAATTTTATACTAAATCACATGATAACTATATCACAGATTAAAAGCCAATTTTACTTATTTTTGGAAACTACAATTTTATAGTAAGGCTTTATTCAAACTTTAATGGTCTGATAGGAAGAGAATTAAAATCAATTGCCTTAATTTCTTTAAAAATGAGGATTGAATTATAGTGAATTAATATTTTTCATTATGATTTCATAAATACTTGAAAGGAATAAGGCTGATTGTTTGAAATGCAACAACTGTTTTCATATTACAATGAACTGTAATGGTTGTGCAGCTTCTTCTAATATTACTGATAGTATAGTGGACCAACATATGCATAGATAAAAGGCATGGGCCACAGTTCAAACCCACCAAACTCACTGCTATCAAGCCAAGTGCAACTCACAGGGACTCTGTTGTAAGATGGAGTATAACTACCCCATAGGGAATCCAAGGCCATCAGTCTTTATGGGAACAGACTGTCACGTCTTTCTCCCCAAGAACAGCTAGTGGATTCCAACTGCTGAACTTTAAGCAGCTGGGCACTTACCCAGAGTGCCCTCCAGGGTTCTTCCATAAGCCACATGGGATAGTAAATCAGTGTCCCAAACACAAGCTGCTAACTGAAATAAGACTGCATATAATTATGAAAATAGCTACTGTAGTATACAGTTCCTGTTGTTATTGTTAAGTGTCGTTGAGTCGGTTCCAACCCATAGCGACTCTGTATAGGATTTCCAAGGAACAACTGGTGAGCTTGAACTACCGACCTTGCTGTTCAAACTGAATTTGCAGCCCAGCACATTAACCCACAGCGTCACACCAGAAATCTGCAGTATATGGTAGTTTTCATTATGTAAGGGGGTTTTAAAAATGGAATCAAAAGATAATAGAATTTTTTCAAGAACTTTTTTGAAGTCCCCTCATATTCCATGGCCTGTTTGTGTATTTTTTGTATCCATTCTTCTGTTGATAGATATTTCAGTTGTTTCTACCTTTTAACTATGATGAATAGTGCTGCAGAAAGTTCACACAGTGAACTTAGTGCCCCTGTGTGGATCTCCTTCCTTCACTGCTTTCAAGTCTCTCTGGCATACAAGAGTGGAACAGGTGGGTCATATAGTATTTCTATGTTCAACCCTTTGAGGAACGGTCATAGTGTTTTCCACAAGGCCTGTACCACTTTACATTTCCACCAGCAGTGGATGAATGGCTGTTTTACTTTTAAATTGAAAATGTAATAACCACAGAATTAGAGAGAATTTAAAAACAAATTTTATAGATCATCATACAAGGGGGCTTCAAAAAGTTTGTAGAAAAATTTCATTATCTTCTAATTCCATTTTCCATGACATTTTGAAGCCCCCTTGTGTATACAATCTGAAACTCTTCTTTCATGTGGCTTCATACACTTTAATGAGTGTAATACAAAATAATCTCATCAAGTAATGGGAAAAAGTAGAGAGGAAATAAAACAGAATATTGAAACAAAAGAAATCAAACCCACTGCCATCAAGTCATAGTGACCCTATAGAACAGTATAGAACTGCCCCATAGGGTTTTGAAGACTGTAATTTTTACAAAATCAGGCTGCCATTTCTTTCTCCCAAGCTGGTGGGTCAAACTCCTAATCTTTTTGTTAACAGCTGAGTGCTTAACCACTGCACCACCAGGGAGCCACTGGAATAACTATATTATAAAGAGTGAAGCTGTATCAACTGTCAATGAGAGTCTGCAGTGATATCGTTTTAACATTTTCGAAGTCATAAACCTAAGAATCTGAAGAAAACCATTGCCTTTGTCCCTAGAAAAATATGTGTAAGTTTCTTCAGTCCCACTACTGCTGCCAAGTAGCAACAAAAAGGTACTACAATTTCAAGGGATTCTCCGACATCCTGAGATCTGTCATCCGTGGGCCCTGGGTAACTAACTAATATTCTGCAGAAATAATCTCATGTGCCTCAAAGCCAGGGGAAGTTCATAAAGAGTATATTCCCTGTCAAACCGGAGCTATATTTAATGATTCCTGCACTAGAAAATGATTGTCATGGATACCAGAGCTCAATGAGATACAAGGATGTAGAAGAGTTAGGACAGATATAACAGACAGTAATTTGTAACACACAGCAAGGAATTAATTGAAAGTCTTCAAAAAACAACTGTTTGATGATGCATGGAGGGAACTGTAAACCATGGCAATGAAACGATATACGATAGGATGAATGCAAAACTAATGTTTTCCCATGTAAACTATCATATAATTCACAATAAAACATTGGGGGGAAAAAAAACTCTGCTTCTTCTGGGGATTCAGTATCTGAATTGCACTTTTCATAGTCCTATTTTTATTCGGGGTTTTCTCAAGTTTCCAAATTACCGAAAAATTAAATGTTGTGTATGTGTGGACAAAATGAGATCCTCTCAATTGTTTTATGGCTATATGAAAAATGGTTTTCAAAGAGAGTGCAATCGTTGAATGCCAAGAATGCTTCTACATTCATTACCTAACTGACTTACGTGTTTCCGTCACTAGTGGCCTGCTGTAAGCCCATGGGCATGGCAGGAAGGCAGCCCAGATTAAGTGGCTATGAAGAAGGCAGCTCAGTGCAGGGAGTTTGTTCAGCCCCACCACAGCATCCAAGCAGCAACCATCTTAAAACATCTACAACATAGCTGCATTCTTTATTTACTCTTTTACGCAGGGAAAATTACTATTTGAAATCATCGGTTGGTCTTGATTCTGTGTAAGTAACTTGTTTGCTGACTGAGTTTTGGAAAAGCCCATGTACCTGATGCTGTTGGAGGTTCTAAAAGCCAGACTTAGAGACAGCAGCCTCCAAAATAGGACTCAAACTGAGGAGGTTCAAAGATTTAAAACAAGACCTAACTTTAGTGGAGTCACTTCAGCACTTAGGCCATCTTTGATTTTTAAATTCAATTTTTGTTTTTCTTGTTAGCTGCCATCAAGTCAATTCCACCTCATGACAACCCCATGTGTGTGAACCAGAACTGCTCCAGGGGGGTTTCCAGGTGACCTTTCAGAAGCAGATGGCCAGGCCTATCTTGAGACGCATCTCTGAATGGGTTCACACTGCCAACTGTCAGCTAGTACTCAAGCATTTACAGTTTGACCACTCGGTGACTCCAAACCCAACTATGTTGTTGTTGTTGTTATGTGCCATCAAGTTGGTTCTGGCCCACAGCGACCCTATATAGGGTTTCT